>NC_135812.1:65869488-66121988 GCF_964213995.1 Mustelus asterias
GTCAGAGAGTTCCTACAAAAGGGACTTTTTCATTTCTCAATCGGGTCACAGCTGCACATCCAGGAAAGGCTTAGAGTCATAGGGCGGGATTTTACAGCCTCACTCAGGCGAGACCGGAAATTCCCACCCAAGGTCAACGGAGATTTCTGTTGTCGGACCCTCACCCGTACCAATTCCGTGGCGGGTGAGGTGATAGAGTTCCGGTCAAAGATACGAAGAGCAATACAGCACGAAAACAGGCCCTTCAGCCCACCCGTTCCATGCCGACCCTGGTGCTCTCCCAGCGAGTCCCAATTGCCCACGTTTGACCCATATCCCTCTAATCCTTTCCCATCCATGTACTTCTCCAAATGCTTTTTAGATTTTGTTATTGGGGGACCTGAGGAAAAAGGGTTTTACTCAGAGGGTGGTGCCAGTCTGGAATGCACTGCCTGGGAGGGTGGTGGAGGTGGGTTGCCTCACATCCTTTAAAAAGTACCTGGATGAGTACTTAGCACGCCATAACATTCAAGGCTGTGGGCAAACTGCTGGCAAGTGGGATTAGTTGGGCAGGTCAAGACTTTTCATGTGTCGGTGCAGATGGATGGGCCGAAGGGCCTCTTCTACACTGTAGTATTCTGTGATTCTATACCTGCTTGTCCTCTCTGATCCTGAAGGGCACAACTTCAGGTTTACTTCAGTTTGTATCTCAGACAGAGTGGTGTCAGTCATCCCCATGAGCAGTTAGAACATCTTTAATGACTCCCATTGCCCTATATCAACATGGATAGTAATAACTAGGTGGAGGGGAACATTAATACCCCAATATGACTGATACTGAATATTGGTGTCTTTTTGCCAATGTTATTCTTCAGTCTGTCCAAAGACTCGCTGGGGTTCATTGTTGACTTTGTGCAATAGTGTGAAATATGTGGCAGTGAATGGGCCATTAATTTTACATCAGTGGAAGTAAAAATCTAAAGAGATGTAAAATGTTTTGTCCTGACCACTTGGGCATTAAGCGCAAATTGAACATCTGCCCCTGCTGAGTAATGAGGCGAGGTTTGTTGCAAATTGCCAAGCTGCCTTAACTTACCCCGGCCTTGCAGAGCAACAATTACAATCTGATCCACTTTGTTCAAACACTATCACGTGTCTTTGATATCATGATACAAATAAAGATTTTGTCACGGTTTCTTGACTTAAACGTGAGGCCTTCAGCAATTATGACTCAAATTTTAAAAAATATTTTGTTTATTCACGTCACAAGTAAACTTACATTAACACTGCAATGAAGTTACTGTGAAAATCCCCCAGTTGCCACCCTCTGGCGCCTGTTTGGATACACTGAGGGAGAATTTAGCATGGCCAATGCACCTGACCAGAACATCATTTCGGACTGTGGGAGGAAACCGGAGCACCTGGAGGAAACCCATGCAGACACTGGGAGAACGTGCAAACTCCACACAGACAGTCACCCAAGGCCGGAATTGAACCCAGGTCCCTGACACTGTGAGGTAGCAGTGTTAACCACAATGCCACTGTGCCAACCCATTTCAAAGTTTATTTTCCCCCTCAGCTTCCCTCAAAAATTCACAACTCTGTTTTTGTTTTTAAAAGAACTGACTGTCCTGTAAGCCTTTTTATTCCATAAACACAGCCTTTCTATTCCATAAACGCAGCCTTTCTATTCCATAAACGCAGCCTTTCTTTGCCTCTTCAAGGCAAATCAAAATCTAAGGTGTTTCCGATACAAATGGGCATGAACTGTTCTTTGATTAATTAGACAAGCTAATGAATAACCTACTGAGTATTACTGAAAAAGGCGACACCTGTCGAAGCTTTTTGTCTTGCACTCACCAGGATAGCTCACAAGAAATTACTAACAGTGCCGGGGCAGGGGGGACAACAATTTGTACTGCATGGGAAGAGAGGGCTGAGTGGCTGGTATGTGGAGTCTGATTGGTGGAGATGTTGCCATGGAAAATGCAGCACAAAACAGTTAACAGCCCAGCATTGTTCAGATTCAAAACAGCCAGGTTGACTCTGAATGGTTAAGGCATTGCCCTGGGAGTGAATAGCTTATTGCTTGCTCTGAGGGTAAACAAACTTCCATTTTGCATATCTTTTGACTGTTATTTGTTCAAGCTTTTTTTAAAAAGAACATTAGAAGTTGCGCTTATTTTAATTGTATGGAAAAAAGGGTGAAATGTGAATGACATCTTTTGCAGAAATGGCTGGTGCAGCATCTAACAGGCGCAGTATTAGGCCATTTACCCCCTCCAACAAATGTGATGTGAGGAAAAACATTTTCTCATATCATCCTTATAAGTCTTACAGTACCCTCTCCATATGCTTCCATATTCTTTCTTTCAAATGTGGTGACTACAAGTGCACGCACAACTCTCTTTGGCATAAAAGCAAAATGCTGGAATCTGAAACAAAAACAGAAAATGCTGGAAAATCTCAGCAGGTCTGACAGCATCTGCGGAGAGAGAATAGAGCCAACATTTCAAGTCAGGATGACCCTTCATCAGAGCTCTGACGAAGGGTCTTCTAGACTCAAAACATTGGCTCTATTCTCTCTCCACAGATGCTGTCAGACCTGCTGAGATTTTCCAGCATTTTCTATTTTTGTCTCTTTGGTATAACCAAGGTTTAATCCAGGTTATGCATTAATTTCCCTCCTCATCCTTTTGATCCTTTCAAAAATAAAGTTGAATACTTGGTTTGCTTTCTCAATGGCCTCACTAACCTGGGACACAAACTTTAGTGATTGGTGTACCTGAACTCGGGAAATCGCTTTATTCCTCTCCCAAAACTTGCACCTTCCCACCAACAAATGACCACCCCGTTCTTCCCACCAAAATGTACCACCTCACATTTATGTGTTCAGCTTCATTTACCAACTATTTGCCCATTCTGCAAGTTTATTAATGTGCTCCTGTGATTTGTTGCAGCCCTGTGTCTATAACCCCACTCCACTTCCCAATTAATTGTCATCCGCAAATTTCAGAATTGCGTTTTTGATTCCAAAGTCCAAATCATTATTTTAAATTATGAACAGCAGTGGTCCCAGCATTGATCTTCTTGGAACAGCACTTCCCACCTTCTGGCATTCTGAATAACAACACATGACTCAGACACTCTGCTTTGCCGTCTTGAAGCTAGCTAGCAATCCATTCTGCTACTTATCCCCGACTCCATTTCAAAGGTCTTTTGAAAATCAGATCAATCACATACGCCAATACTTCCAAGGTTAGAGGGATTGTTTGCTGGGAGATGGTTGTCAGTTTTTCAATGCTGAATGTGTGCTAGGATGTTTTTGATTTACCATTTCTACACACAATTGGACCTAGGTACAAGAGGAATATATATTTATGCTTTCTGACGGCAAGATGAGATCAAGAATGCAGGAGGACAAAGAGATGGGCAGATAAAAGATGTTTTCAGTGCAGAATAATACATTTTGATGAAAGGACTAATGAAAGGGAGCTTGCCAGAACCACGTTTCTTAACCACGTGGATGGATAGAGAGATTTAGTAAATCAAATATGATGCAGTTAGAAAAGGCCAGAAAAAAGCAAATGATAGTCATCCAGTCCTTCCACATCCATTCATGAATGGTGGTGTATAATTAAACAACTCACTGAAGGAGGAGGCTCCACAAATATCCCCATCCTCAATGATGGAAGAGCCCAGCACATCAGTGCAAAAGATGAGGCTGAAGTATTCGCAGTAATCTTCAGCCAGAAATGTCGAGTGGATGATCCATCTTGGCCTCCTCCAGTGGTCCCCGGCATCACAGATGCCAGTCTCCAGCCAATTCAATTCAGTCCACGTGATTTCAAGAAACAGTTGGAGGCACTGGATACTGCAAAGGCGATGGGCCCTGATAACATTCCAGCAATAGTACTGAAGACTTGTGCTCCAGGACTTGCCGCTCCCCTCGCCAAGTTCATCCGTTACAGTTACAACACTGGCTTCTACCCAACAATGTGGAAAATTGCCCAGGTATGTCCTGTACACAAAAAAAAGGACAAATCCAACCCAGCCAATTACTGCCCAGTCTACTCTCGATCATCAGTAAAGTGATGGATGGGGTCATCAACATTGCTATCAAGCAGCACCTGCTCAGCAATAACCTACTCAGTGACACCCAGTTTGGGTTTTGCCAAGGTCACTCAGTCCTGACCTCATTACAGCCTTGGTTCAAACATGGATGAAAGAGCTGAATTCTAGAGGTGAGGTGAGAGTGACAGCCCTTGACATCAAGGTCATATTCGACCAAGTGTGGCATCAAGGAGCCCTCGCAAAACGGGAATCAGTGATATCAGGGGGCAAACTCTCCGTCGGTTGAAGTCACACCTGGTACATAGGAAGATGGTTGTGGTTGTGGAGGGTCTGTCACCTCAGCTCCAGGATGTCTCTGCAGGAGTCCCTCAGGGGAGTGTCCTAGGCCCAACAATCTTCAGCTGCTTCATCAATGACCTCCCTCCATCCTAAGGTCGGAAGTGGAGATGTTTGCCGATGATTGCACAATGTTCAGCACCATTCGTGACTCCTCAGATGCTGAAGCAGTCCACATTCAAATGCAGCAAGATCTGGACAATATCCAGGCTTGGGCTGACAAGTGACAAGTAACATTCACACCACACAAATGCCAGACAATGACCATCACCAATAAGAGACAATCTAATCACTGGGCCTTGATATTCAATGGTGTAACCATCACTGAGTCTCCCACTGTCAACATCCTTGGGGTCACCATTGACCAGAAACTCAACTGGACTCACCACATAAACACATTGGCTACAAGAGCAGGTCAGAGGCTAGGAATACTGCGGTGAGTAACTTATCTCCTGACTTCCCAAAGCCTATCCACCAACTACAAGGCACAAGTCAGGAGTGTGATGGAATGGTCCCCACTTGCCTGGATGGTGCAGCTCCAATAACACTCAAAAAGCTTGACACCATCCAGGGCAAAGCAACCCGCTTGATTGGCACCACATCCACAAACATTCAATCCCTCCTCAGTAGCAGCAATGTGTACTATCTATAAGACGCACTGCAGAAATTCAAAGATCCTTAGACAGCACCTTCCAAACCCACGACCACTTCCATCTCGAAGAACAAGGGCAGCAGATACATGGGAACACTGCCACCTGCAAGTTCCCCTCCAAGCCACTCACCATCCTGACTTGGAAATATATCACCATTCCTTCACAGTTGCTGGGTCAAAATCCTGGAATTCCCTCCCTAACGGCATTGTGGGACAACCCACAGAACTTGGACTGCAACGATTCAAGAAGGCAGCTCACCATCACCTTTTCAAGGGCATTTAGGGATGGGTATTAATGCTGGCCAGCCATTGACACCCATGTCCCATGAATGAATTTTTAAAAATGGTGGCACTATGGTTAGCACTGCTGCCTCACAGCGCTAGGGATCGGGTTCAATTCTGGCCTCGGGTGACTGTGTGAAGTTTGCACGTTCTCCCCTTGTCTGCATGGGTTTCCTCCAGGTGCTCTGGTTTCTTCCCACAGTCCAAATATGTGCAGGTTAGGTGTAAATTATTCCTTAGTGTCCCAAGATTTGTTGGTTATGGGGACTGGTGGGGTAACTACATGGGGTTACAATAATAGGGTCTGGGTAAGATGCTCTGTCAGAGAATTAATGGCCTCCTTCTGCACTGTAGGGATTCTATGAAACGTATACTCTGTTCTCTCTCCACATGTCCAGTCAGACCTGCTGAGATTTTCCAGCATTTTCTGTTTTTGTGAATGGGATTCTAGGTTCTGTATGTGGGGCATTGATTATAAAAAGGACCTTTTTTGTAAATGTGCTTTCTGATCTCGGCACTGGTTCATAGGAAGGATATAAAGACCGTGGCTGCAATCGTAAAAATAGTGCAAGGAATAAAAAATTATAAAGAAAGCCTCAAAGATTTGAATCTTTTTCTACTTTGCATCCACTGAGAGTCAAGTTGGGAGCTGAGACAGGGGTTTTCAAAAATTTGAAAGCTTTTGCGGGAATAAATGGAAGAAAGATTTTTTTTTTCTGGCAATAATCAGTGATAAAGAAGCAAGAACTTCAATGGGGCCAAGGAGGAAGAAATGTTTACACACAGCTGGTGGAAAAGCACATGGAAGCTTTACAACAAGTGTCTGTCAAGATGAAAGATTAGAACATAATTTAAAAGGGAATTGTGTAAATATTTGAAAATATACATGCAAAGGGCACTTGGAGAAACAGCAGAGAAATGAGATTAAGGTAAACAGTCCAATTTGAAGAGCTAACACTGTCACAAATGAGATGTACCAAACATGCATTCATCAACTATGCTGTAATTTCTGCGATTAAAAAGCTGAGGTTGCATTTTCTGGAGGTAAAAAGCCAGCCCAATGCAAACCTTGTTAAAACAGATCCAAGCCAGATGGTGAAATATGAAACTAGACAAAGACCCTTTTCTTGATATTAGGTGTATTTGCGGAATGCAGCATGGCATATCTCTGCCTCCTACCTGCCAACGCCCATGTCCCAGTAGTCCCTCTTTAATAATCTTTTGAGTGTAACAATTAAACAAATTAATTAACTACTTGACAGGGGTACTGTAACAAAAAATCAAGAACTTCGACAGAAACTCAGCAAATTAAATTAAAATCACAATCCTATGACTGGTGAAGTACTCCAGTCCCTGCAGCTGAAGTTGGCGTAAGCCTCAAGGTATCAGTGTTTTAAGTTTATTTATTAGTGTCACAAGCAGGCTTACATTAACACTGCAATGAATTTACTGTGAAAATCCCCGTGTCGCCACACGCCGCGCCTGTTCGGGTACACCGAGGGAGAATTTATCATGGCCAATGCACCTAACCAGCACGTCTTTCGGACTGTGGGAGGAAAGTGGAGCACCCGGAGAAAACCCATGCAGACACACGGAGAACGTCACAGACAGTGACCCAAGCCAGGAATTGAACCCGGGTCCCTGGTGCTGTGAGGCAGCAGTGCTAACACCGCCTAATCCATTCTCCTGGCACCAATGTGGTCCACACCAGCTATCCAGCCTTTCCCCCCCCCCCCCCCCCCCCAACTTCCGCATCAAGGAGTCTGCAGTGGCACAGTGGTTAGCACTGCTGCCTCTCAGCACCAGGGACCTGGGTTCAAGTCTGGCCTTAGGTCACTGTCTGTCTGGATTCGCACGGAGTTTGAAGCCAAAATTCTATAGGTCCCCTGGCCAGTTTGCTCTCCTGCCAACCATAACAGCAGATGGGCCACATAAAATTGTGTTCAATTGGCCCTTGGATGGGCTAAGTTGCCTGCTTGATTGTTGGCGGGCATGTTTCTGACTATTGTGCATGCCCAATAACCAAAATATTGCACCAGTGCATGATGATGGCGGGACGTGCACTCGACATTCTTACGTACAATTTCATACCCTTCCTTGCCCACCCGAGCAACGTAAATTTCTAGCCTATATCTTGAGTCGTAGAATAGCCTCAAACTGACCAATCATTCCCATTAAGGCTGTACTGATGTTTTTAGCTGGGTGCACCAGCGAGTCTAATCTGTAGTCTCACATTCTCCTGAAGCCTCACTATTATTACTCTTTATGAAGCACCTACCAAATTCCCCTTTAAAGAATTTGATCAGAGATTTGATTGCGGTGTTCAAAATCACGCGGGCTCTTGGACAGAGTAGATGGTGAGAAAACTGTTCCCACTTGTGAAAGGGTCGAAAGTGACAAGGGTACAGATTTAAAGCAATTAGTAAAAGAAGCACGAGTGTTATGAAGAAAAACATCTTCACGCAGTGAATGGTTGGGGTCTGGAATGTTCTGTCTGAGAATGTGGTGGAAACAGGTTCAATGGAAGCATTCGAAAGAGAATTAGACTGCTCTCTGAAGAGGAAGAAAGTGCAAGGTTACTGGGAGAAAGCTGGAGATTGGAACCAGATGAGTTGCTCATTTGGAGAGCTAGTGCAGACACGATGGGCTAAATGGCCTCCTGCTTCACCATAGCAATTCTGAGATTTTGAATTTGTGATCTCTGTGTCAACAGTGGGGCAGAGATATTAACCATTCTCCATTTTTAATCAAACTTTTCTTTCAATTGTTTTGTGATGATCTTATATTTGTGCTTTTGTGTTGATGTCTTGCCCACTAAAGGAAATGGCATATTGCTATTTTCCTTACTATAACTCTGTGTAATCACAAAGGCCTGAATCTTCTTGGGACCCAGTGGAGAAAAGGCCCTAGCTTCCCATTTTCCTCTTCACAGCTGTAATCTTTCAGCCATGGTAACACTACAATGAACCTGTTCTGGTTTTTGTATTCTTCATGTAATGAGGAGCATAAGGTCCTGTGCAAAACTGCAAGAGCTTCTTGACTTAAGATCTTGTACAAGTTCAACATCATCCTTTTGTATTCTGTACCGCTGGGTGGCAAGGTGGTACAGTGGTTAGCACTGCTGCCTCACAGCGTCAGGGACCTGGGTTCAATTCTGTCCTTGGGTGACTGCGTGGAGTTTGCACGTTCTTCCCATGTCTGTCCATTGTACCCTAACAGGCGCCGTGCTGTAGTGACTAAGGGGATTTTGCAGTGTTAACGTAATCCTACTTGTGACAAGAATAAATAAACTTTAAAAATAACCAGATATACGACCAAGCATTCGGTTAGCCTTATTTGTGGCAAAAGAACGGTAGTGTGTGGAGTTGGATAGCTCTTGCAAAGACCCATCAAAGGGACAATGGGCTGAATGGCTTCCTTCAGTGCTGCATGATTTTATCTGAATCATAGAATCCCTACAGTGCAGAAGGAGGCCATTCAGCCCGTCGAGCCTGCACTAACAACAATCCCACCCAGGCCCTATCCCTATTTGTGAGCAGCAGATTCCAAACAGGCCAGGAAGGAACTGAAGGCATGAAAACAGAGTCACCATGATGCTCAGTGGAATTGCTGTCTCTGTACGAGAGAGTCTCTGTAACCCGTGTCCACTTGCTGAGCTGCCGGCTACGGCTGCCGCAGGGGAGGTGTCCTCAGTTCTTCCTGACTCTGTGGAAATACGCTGCGGGCAAGTTGCCTCCATTCTCAAGAGTCACGAGAATGGTTTTGGTGCAGGAGGAGACCACTCAGCCCATTGTGTCTGCCACCACCGGGCCAGCCTGATCCACCCAGCATTCCTCAGGGGAGGAGGAAGCACCTCACTGGCGACTCGGCAGACCCAAGATACATAGACATAGAATCATAGAATCCTACAGTGCAGAAGGAGGACATTCGGCCCATCGAGTCTGCACCGACCACAATCCCACCCAGGCCCTATCCCCATAACCCCATGCATTTACCCTAGTTAGTTCCCCTGACACTAAGAGGAAATTTAGCTTGGCCAATCCACCTAACCCACACATCTTTGGACTGTGGGAGGAAACCGGAGCACCCGGAGGAAACCCACGCAGACACTGGGAGAACGTGCAAACTCCACACAGACAGTGACCCAAGCTGGGAATCAAACCAGGGTGCCTGGCTCTGTGAGACAGAAGTGCTAACCACCATGCCGCCCCAACCACTGTGCCACTTGTACAAGTTCAACATCCGCTGCTTTGGGAGATGGGTTCCTGGCACAGGAGGGCCTGGCAGCCTTTTGTCACCTATTTAGTGCTTTATACACTCAGTGCCAGGGGACAGGAACACTGTGGGCTCCTTTGTTACGTGAGGCTGTATTAGCAGAGTGTCACTGATAATGAGACAAGCTGCGCATTCTGTGCAATAATAGGAAACATTGCAGGAATTGACAGCAGTGTACATTTCAGCAGGCAGGAAGCAAACAGGTTCAGGGACTTGCACAGTTGTGACTGGCGTAACCACATACTCATTCAGGAACGACCAGACTATTGTTCCTCAGTTATTGAGTTATTAATTAAATTCCTTTCTCCCTTTTATCTATTTCTGAACTCCTGTGTGGTAGAATGTCGGAATGAATAAATCCATGGGCTATGATGCAGTTAGAAAATTTCACTCTTTATCGATATGATGGATGTGAGCGAAGTAGGATCTTTGTTTGGATTATAAGTAGCCTTTGTGAACAATGCGCTAACCACGCTGTTTGGCCGATTTTCGGAGTCTGGACTCGTTTCAATGGAATTCTTCACACATTCAGTGATTTGTAGGCACCATCTAGTGGCGTAATGTGGAACTCTGAGTTGGAAATGATGAGAATGCATCCCCCCCCCTTGGAAGTCAAGTCAGTGTAACTGAATGAGAATGCACTCTGTTCAGTCTCCTCCTACTGCAGGGGCATGTAAGATAGACTGTTGCTACGATACCAATGAAATGTAACCATGTGTCGCGTATAAATTTAAATCGCACTTCAAACAACATGAACGGCACCGTGGCACAGTGGTTAGCACTGCTGCCTCACAGCGGCAGAGACCTGGGTTCAATTCTGGCCTTGGGTCACTGTCTGTGTGGAGTTTGCACGTTCTCCACATGTCTGCGTGGGTTTCCTCCGGGTGCTCCGGTTTCCTTCCACACTCCAAAGATGTGCGGATTGGGTTGATTGGCCAGGTTAAATTGACCTGAGTGTCAGGGGGATTAGCAAGGTAAATATGTGGGGTTACAGGGATAGGGCTAGGGTGAGATTGTGGTCAGTACAGGCTCGATGGGCTGAATGGCCTCCTTCTGTACTGTAGGGATTCTATGATTCTATAAATTGCCCTTTAGTCTCCCAAGATGTGTGGGTTAGATGGATAAATGTGTGGAGTTACAGGGCTGGGGAGAGGGCCTGGGTAAGATATTCTGTCAGAAAGTCAGTGCAGATGTGATGGGCCGAATAGCCTCTACTGCACTGTAGGAATTCTATGATTCTATGAACAATTTAAACTCTCAGCACTGAATGTTATAAAACAAAATATAGCACTGAGCCATGGAAGGAGATGTTAGATAAGGTGACCAAAAGTTTGGCCAAAGAGGTAAGATTTTAAAGAGCGTTATGAAGGAGGAAAGTGAGGTAGAGAGATTTAAAGTTCATTTATTAGTCACAAGTAAGGTTTACATTAACACATAGAACATTACAGCGCAGTACAGGCCCTTCGGCCCTCGATGTTGCGCCGACCAGTGGAACCAATCTAAAGCCCCTCTAATCGACACTATTCCAATATCATCCATATGTTTATCCAATAACCATTTGAATGCGCTTAATGTTGACGAGTCCACTACTGCTGCAGGCAGGGCATTCCACGCCCTTACTACTCTCTGAGTAAAAAAACCTACCTCTAACATCTGTCCTATATCTCTCACCCCTCAATTTAAAGCTATGTCCCCTCATGCAAGCCATCACCATCCGAGGAAAAAGGCTTTCACTATCCACCCTATCTAATCCTCTGATCATCTTGTATGCCTCTATTAAGTCACCTCTTAACCTTCTTCTCTCTAACGAAAACAACCTCAAGCCCCTCAGCCTTTCCTCATACGATTTTCCCACCATACCAGGCAACATCCTGGTAAATCTCCTCTGCACCCTTTCCAACACTTCCACATCTTTCCTATCACACGGCGACCAGAACTGTACGCAATACTCCAAATGCGGCCGCACCAGAGTTTTGTACAGTTGCAGCATGACCTCCTGGCTCCGAAATTCAATCCCTCTACCAATAAAAGCTAACACACCGTACGCCTTCAACCTGGGTGCCAACTTTCAGGGATCTATGCACATGAACACCCAGATCCCTCTGTTCATCCACACTACCAAGTATCTTACCATTAGCCCAGTACTCTGTATTCCTGAACACTGCAATGAAGTTACTATGAAATTCCCCTAGTCACCACACTCCAGTGCCTTTTCGGGTCAATGCACCTAACCAGCACATCTCTCAGACTGTGGGAGGAAACCAGAGCACCCGGAGGAAACCGACGCAAACAGAGGGAGAATGTGCAAACTCCACACAGACAGTGACCCAAGCTGGGAATTGAACACAGGTCCCTGGCGCTGTGAGGCAACAATGCTAACCACTGTGCCACTTTGTTTACGGGGGGTACCCCAGAGTTTAGGGCTTAGGCTCCTGAAGGTTTTGAAGTTTGTAGTAATTCAGCCGAACGTCAATTTCCCATCACCAAGGACCAGAAACCATTCCCAGGGCTCACAGTTATATGGTTTAACACCTCGCGACCTACAACAATGGTCAGGGTGGAGTGACAGGTTTAAAAGCCCCCCCTCCCCTCTTCCCCCCCCCCCCCCCAACCGCCTCGCCTCGCTTGTACTCCACGAAGCCCACGGGGAGATCTGTCAACAACCCCCCATAGCCTTCGTGGCCATCAGAACGGAGTTCATATTTCATGAAGCAACCTAGGCTTCTAACATAGGCCACACATTAATAATGTGCCGGATCCTTATCAATTTACTCCCATTTGGCTTCTCTGTTGTAAACTAGCATAGGCTTCTAATAATGTGGTTTTGGTCATACACTTAGAAGAATCAGGGCCTTGCAAATTTAGTAATCCTTTTTTAAATCTGTTTCCCAGTGTCTTCCTCTGCGCCAGGGCCTTGCCAGTCAGCACTTCCCTGGGTGGCGGGGGAGGGGGGGGGGGCGGGGGTAAATTGGTGCTCCAATGGCTGAGATTGGGGGATGGTTAGAGACTGAAATTGGAGGGTGGGTAATTAGAGGTGGGGTGTTGGAGATGGGGGGGGGGGGGGGGGGGTGCTGGGCTCTGAATCTGTGCAATAGTTAACCAGTAGTTGAAAGCGGTCTTAACCCTACTAACCCTACTAACTAGCAGTCACGGGCATTCAGCCTTGGATCTTCAGGTAAGCGTTCTCCAAGGCGGCCTTCACGACACACGACAACGCAGAGTCACTAAGCAGAAACTGATAGCCAAGTTCCGCACACATGAGGACGGTCTAAACCGGGATGTTGGATTTATGTCACATTATCAGTAACCCCCACAGCTTGACTCCTGGACTTGCACAATTTCACAAGCTGTACTGTCTGGAGACAATACACATCTCTTTAACCTGTGTTGAATGCTCCCTCCACCCACATTGTCTGTGCATTTAAGACCTGGCTGGCTGTAGAGATTTGCATTCTAATCAGTATTCTGTAATTTGATTTCTGTGTCTGTGCCCTGTTTGAGAACAGAGACCACTCCATCTGACGAAGGAGCATTGCTCCGAAAGCTTATGGTATTTGCTACCAAATAAACCTGTTGGACTTTAACCTGGTGTTGTGAGACTTCTTACTGTGCTTACCCCAGTCCAACGCCGGCATCTCCACATGATGGGGGCAAGATCAGGGATCCCCCACCAATTTGCAGATGTTGTGAGCAGTTGTGGCGGGGGTGGGGGGAGCAAGAATCAGGATCTTTCTGGGGCCATACGGAACAGTTCACGGGTGTATGTTCCGCTGGTGCTGTTTACACAAACAAAACTGGGATTGATTTGGGAGAGTTTTGGAAATGTATTCTGAGTAACCTGTGCTTCCTAACAGGAAGAAACTGACCTCTCGTTTGCAAGAGGCTGAGGAAGCGGTTGAGGCTGCGCAGGCCAAATGTTCCAGTCTGGAAAAGACCAAACAGCGGCTGCAGGTGGAGATGGAGGAGTTGGGCATTGACCTGGAGAAGGTGAGTCACTCCCGTGTAACCTGAGAAAGATTATAGAGCAGCAAGCTCCGGTTGGCCATAATTTCCGAGCTCCGCAGTGCCGTATTGTATGGGGGGAGATGCGCTGGGAATCCTCTTCGCAAGTTCCCAGGTAAGGGTTTGCACAACAATTGCCCAGAAGTGCAAATTTCCCCTGAGCGATTTCCCTGCAATGGGAAGCATGTGAAAGTTCGATTTAAATCGCAAACTTCTGATAGTGCCGACGGGGTCACCTAGCAAGTTACCAAGAAAAGGTTAGTAGGGTTAAGACCGCTTTCAACTACTGGTTAACTATTGCACAGATTCAGAGCCCAGCACCCCCCCCCCCCCATCTCCAACACCCCACCTCTAATTACCCACCCTCCAATTTCAGTCTCTAACCATCCCCCAATCTCAGCCATCGGAGCACCAATTTACCCCCCCCCCCCCTCCCCCGCCACCCTGATCCCACAAATCCTGTCCGCTTACCAGAGACACTTACCTGCTCCTTGGTCTGTCATGGATCTCTGACATACCTGGTTAATCATGATGTGGAGATGCCGGCGTTGGACTGGGGTAAGCACAGTAAGAAGTCTCACAACACCAGGTTAAAGTCCAACAGGTTTATTTGGTAGCAAATACCATAAGCTTTCGGAGCACAGCTCCTTCGTCAGATGGAGTGGATATCTGTTCTCCAACAGTGCACAGACACAGAAATCAAGTTACAGAATACTAATTAGAATGTAAATCTCAGATTTGCATTCTAATTAGTATTCTGTAACTTGATGTCTGTGTCTGTGCACTGTTGGAGAACAGATATCCACTCCATCTGACGAAGGAGCTGTGCTCCGAAAGCTAATGGCATTTGCTACCAAATAAACCTGTTGGACTTTAACCTGGTGTTGTGAGACTTCTTACTGTGCTTACCTGGTTAATAGCAGCAGATGATGTGAAAAAGGAGCATTACCTCCTTTACTTTGACACAGTTGCACTTTGGCACTACCTCCAGGGGACCCGCTGCGCTGCCTGGATCTTGCCCGGCCTAAATCGGAACGGGAATAGAAATTAAGGTATGAAATTGGACATGAAATGTCAATCCGACACTGGTCACCGCTCTGAGGAAGTTCAGGCCCTATATATCAGACATGCCCAAAGATGAGTTGTTTAGAATCGTCATCTCATTTTTAGATGTTGCTTTGTTAGTGTTCTAATGTACCCATTACTTCTGCACAGAAGGTGGAGTTTGCAAAGTCACTCATGCTGGGGTACAATTATACGATTGTATTCACTGCCGATCCTCACTCGACACCCAGTCAGATATATTCTCCCTTACCATCGTGTCTAAGCAGCACCCCAGAGCAAAGAACCTTCAGTGGAATTATCTTCCCCCCACCCCCCAAGCCCAGGGTTCAGACAAGAGCGTCTCGCTTTTTTATTCATTCATGGGATGTGGGCATTGCTGGGCCAGCATTTATTGCCCATCCCTAATTGCCCTTGAGGGGGCAGTTAAGAGTCAACTACATTGCTGTGGATGTGGAGTGACATGTAGGCCAGAGCAGGTAAGGATGGCAGATTTCCTTCTCTAAAGGACACCAGTGAACCAGATGTTTTTGTTTACAACAATCAACAATGGTTTCATGGTCATCAGTAGACTTTTCATTTCAGGTCTTTATTGAATTCAAATTTCACCATCTGCAGCGATGGGATTTGAACCTGGGTCCCCAGAGCATTACCCTGGGTCTCTGGTTTACTCTTAGATAGACAACTCCTATCATAGAATCCCTACAGTGCAGAAGGAGGCCATTCAGCCCATCAAGCCTATACCACAACAATCCCACCTAGGCCCAATCCACGTAACCCTATGTATTTACCCTGCTAATTCCCCGACATTAAGAGGCAATTTAGCATGGCCAATCAACCTAACCTACACATTTTTGAACTGTGGGAGGAAACCAGAGCACCCGGAGGAAATCCACGCAGACATGGGGAGAACATGCAAACTCCACACGGTCACCTGAGGCCGGAATTGAACCCAGGTCCTTGGCACTGTGAGGCAGCAGTGCTAACCACTGTGCTGCCATGCTGCCCTCATGAAGGCCTCAGGTGATGGTCTGATCCTTACATTCACTGCTTTGCAATGTTGATATTTTATAACAAGTGTGGGCTTTCAAAATTTATGGGGCCACATTCTATATTCCTCGGTGCCATTCCTCCTCAGATTGTCTCGTCAAGTGTCGATGACCAATGAGTGGCCGTCCGACAGGAAGGCAGCCAATACGAGGTTCAAAGTAAGGGCTCCACCGCCAATCAGGAGTCTAGGCCAGGTTGCCTTATGGCCGAGCGGTTATACCACGTGCTGGAAGTTGGTCACAGCTGGAGATTTAAGGATCCCCTGCTCTCAGAATCTGCCTTTTTTTATTGAAAGCTCAAAAAGAGTCAATAAATGAACTCCAAAATCGTACAGACACTGCCACCTTCTCCAGCAGTATCTGCAGCTGCCTGCAGCCACAGCCCAGGTGGAAGGCCCTTGTGCCACCTCGTTATACCCACAGTAAAGCATCCTCAAGCTTTTTCCCGTCTGTTACCCCAAAAATGCAGCAGTCAATGAAAAGCTCCATACAATCGGCATTTTAACAACTCATTGGCATGTTAATTACTGATAGTGCCGGATAGGGTGGGGGTTTGGTGGTGGGTGCCTGATTGGAGAGGCTCCTCAGGTAGGACTCTGAAACTAGGGGATAGGTGTAAAACCACTTTCCTCCTGAATCCACCAAGTCCTGGCCTTGACAAAGCAGCCATTAGCCGACATTCGGGTAACCTGCCAATCTTAGTTCAAATTCAAAAGCTGGATGACAATGTGGCTTGCAGCCTCATTATTGTATTTTAAGCTATATCTGCCCCCCTTGTATCAGGCCCTCCTTCTGACAATTTCAGTTAAAGCTGGAGTGGGCTGGAGGTCCTCCCCTACCTACCCTAGAAACACCTTTAACACCTTTGGTTAAAATTCAGCTTTGTAACTCCATCAATAAGCCACACTTTTCATGTTCCCATGGTTTAATAAATTTCTGTTTGTAAATTTCAAAGCCAGGCAAATTTTAAGCATTTATAATGTAGCTGACTTTCTAATCTGTGTCAAACATTCATAGAATCATAGTGCAGAAGGAGGCATTTGGCCCATTGAATCTGCACCGACCACAATCCCACCCAGGCCCTAACCCCATGCATTTACCCTAGCTCATCCACTGACATCAAGGGGCAATTTGGCACCTAACCCGCACATCTTTGGACTGTGGGAGGAAACTGGAGCATCCAGAGGAAACCCACGTAGACACGGGGAGAAGGTGCAAACTCCACACAGAGATTGATCCAAGCTGGGAATCGATCCCGGGTCCCCGGCGCTGTGAGGCAGCAGTGCTAACCACTGTGCCACCGTGTCACCCCAAATGCCACTGTGCCACCCATTTGTTATATAGGAGGATCCATGGTGTGTGTGCCTGTGTGTGTGTGTGCACGTGCATGTGTGTTTGTGTGTCTGTGTTGGAGGCGGGGGGTGGGTGTCTACTTTCAGCAATATGGCAATAAACCTGAGCAGAAATGTGGGGGGTGGGGGGTGGGTGGGGAGGGGAGGACACTTGTTAAAACTCAAGCTCTTTGTTAGCAGATCGGCAATTGTGGCCACGGCAGAAACTCGAGCCCAGGCTTTAACATAGAACATAGAACATAGAAAGTCACAGCACAAACAGGCCCTTCGGCCCACAAGTTGCGCCGATCACATCCCCACCTCTAGGCCTATCTATAGCCCTCAATCCCATTAAATCCCATGTACTCATCCAGAAGTCTCTTAAAAGACCCCAACGAGTTTGCCTCCACCACCACCGACGTCAGCCGATTCCACTCACCCACCACCCTCTGAGTGAAAAACTTACCCCTGACATCCCCCCTGTACCTACCCCCCAGCACCTTAAACCTGTGTCCTCTCGTAGCAACCATTTCAGCCCTTGGAAATAGCCTCTGAGAGTCCACCCTATCCAGACCCCTCAACATCTTGTAAACCTCTATCAGGTCACCTCTCATCCTTCGTCTCTCCAGGGAGAAGAGACCAAGCTCCCTCAACCTATCCTCATAAGGCATGCCCCCCAATCCAGGCAACATCCTTGTAAATCTCCTCTGCACCCTTTCAATGGCTTCAACATCTTTCCTGTAATGAGGTGACCAGAACTGCGCGCAGTACTCCAAGTGGGGTCTAACCAGGGTCCTATAAAGCTGCAGCATTATCTCCCGACTCCTAAACTCAATCCCTCGATTAATGAAGGCTAGTACGCCATACGCCTTCTTGACCGCATCCTCCACCTGCGAGGCCGATTTAAGAGTCCTATGGACCCGGACCCCAAGGTCCTTCTGATCCTCTACACTGCTAAGAATGGCACCCTTCATTTTATACTGCTGCTCCATCCCATTGGATCTGCCAAAATGGATCACTACACACTTATCCGGGTTGAAGTCCATCTGCCACTTCTCCGCCCAGTCTTGCATTCTATCTATGTCTCGCTGCAACTTCTGACATCCCTCCAAACTATCCACAACACCACCTACCTTGGTGTCGTCAGCAAACTTACCAACCCATCCCTCCACTTCCTCATCCAGGTCATTTATGAAAATGACAAACAGCAAGGGTCCCAGAACAGATCCCTGGGGCACTCCACTGGTCACTGACCTCCATGCAGAGAAAGACCCCTCCACAGCCACTCTCTGCCTTCTGCAGGCAAGCCAGTTCTGGATCCACAAGGCAACAGCCCC
Source organism: Mustelus asterias (assembly GCF_964213995.1). NCBI lineage: Eukaryota > Metazoa > Chordata > Chondrichthyes > Carcharhiniformes > Triakidae > Mustelus > Mustelus asterias. The sequence goes on from NC_135812.1 coordinate 65,887,868, forward strand.
TTGGATCCCATGCCCTCTCACTTTCTCAAGAAGTCTTGCATGGGGGACCTTATCGAACGCTTTGCTGAAGTCCATATAGACCACATCCACCGCTCTTCCTTCGTCAATGTGCTTGGTCACATTTTCAAAGAACTCAACCAGGCTCGTAAGGCACGACCTGCCCCTGACAAAGCCGTGCTGACTACTTTTGATCATACTAAACTTCTCTAGATGATCATAAATCCTGTCTCTCAGGATCCTCTCCATCAACTTACCAACCACTGAGGTTAGACTCACCGGTCGGTAATTTCCCGGGCTGTCCCTGTTCCCTTTCTTGAATATAGGGACCACATCCGCAATCCTCCAATCCTCCGGAACCTCTCCCGTCTCCATCGACGATGCAAAGATCATCGCCAAAGGCTCCGCAATCTCCTCCCTCGCCTCCCACAGTAACCTGGGGTACATCCCATCCGGTCCCGGCGACTTACCAACCTTGATGCCATTCAATAGTTCCAACACATCCTCTTTCTTTATGTCCACATGCTCGATCCTTTCTGTCCTCCGCAATCCAGCAGTACAACCACCCAGATCCCTTTCCACCGTGAATACCGAGGTAAAGTATTCATTAAGCACCTCCGCCATTTCTAACGGTTCCGCACAAACTTTTCCCCCTTCACCTTTTAAGGGTCCTATGCCTTCACATCTCATCCTTTTACTCTTGACATATTTGTAGAAAGCCTTGGGATTCTCCTTAATCTTACCCGCCAAGGTCTTCTCATGACCCCTTCTCGCTCTCCTAATTTCCTTCTTAAGCTCCTTCCTACATCGCGTATACTCCTCTAAATCCTTAACACCTCCTAGCTCTCTGAACCTTCTGTACGCCTCTCTTTTCTTATTTACCAGGTTCATCACAACCTTCGTGCACCACGGTTCCCGTACCCTACCAACACCCCCCTGTCTCATCGGAACGTTGTCATGCAGAGCTCCAGACAAACATTCCTTGAAAATCCTCCACTTTCCTTCGGTACTTTTCCCCAAGAATGCCTCCTTCCAATTTACCCGTCTAATTTCCTCCCTGATGACACTGTATTTCCCTTTACTCCAGAGAAACACTTTCCTAGCCTGCCTGACCCTATCTCTTTCCAATGCTATCGTGAAGGAGATAGAATTATGATCGCTATCCCCAAGATGTTCACCCACCGAGAGATCCTCCACCTGTCCAGGTTCATTAGCCAGCACCAGATCAAGAACAGCCTCTCCTCTAGTAGGCTTATCCACATACTGTGTCAGGAAACTCTCCTGGACACACCTAACAAACTCCTCTCCATCCAAACCCCTAGCCCTAGGGATATTCCAATCTATGTTTGGGAAATTAAAATCTCCCATCACGACAACTCTGTTATTCCTACATCTCTCCAGGATCTGTTTCCCCATCTGCTCCTCAACATCTCTGTTACTATTGGGCGGCCTATAGAAAACACCCAGCAAAGTTACCGACCCCTTCCTATTCCTAACCTCCACCCACAGAGATTCCGTAGTCAGTCCCTCCACGGCGTCCACCTTCTCTACAGCCGTGACACTATCCCTGATCAACAGTGCCACTCCCCCCCCTCTCTTGCCTCCCTCCCTGTCCTTCCTGAAACATCTAAAACCTGGCACCTGAAGCACCCAGTCCTGTCCCTGAGACATCCAAGTCTCCGTAATGGCCACCACATCACAATTCGAAGCAGCAATCCACGCTCCAAGCTCATCCACTTTATTCACTACACTCCTGGCATTAAAATAGACACATCTCAGACCTTCAGCCTGAGCACTTCCCTTCTCCCTCACTCGTCTAACCTCCCTCTTACCCTGTCTACATTCCTTATCTATTTGCGAGCTAACCTCCTCGCTCTCAGTCCCCTCATTTCGATTCCCTCCCCCCAACCTTTCTAGTTTAAAGTCTCACCAGTAGCCTTAGCCAACCTAAATAGCCTGCATTATTTCTATAAACTGTAATCCAAACACTAGGAACTGATGCTGAACAGGTGGAAGAAACAAATCCATCCCCGCGCCCAACTCTCTCTGGAGCCCACAGCATTTATCTGAATAGAAAATCTATTTGAATTCTGGTTATTCCTGGTTATTTTGAATTGAATTGAAGTGATTGAATTGATTTATTATTGTCACATGTATTGGGATAGTGAAACATATTGTTTCTTGCACGCTATACTGTCAAAACATACCGTTCATAGAATACATAGGGGAGAAGGAAGGATAGAGTACAGAATATAGAGTTGCAGTGATTGATAGGGTGAAGAGAAAGATCAGCTTAATGTGTGATAGGACCATTCAAAAGTCTGATGGCAGCAGGGAAGAAGCTGTTCATGAGTTCTTGTTGGTATTTCTGCGTCCCCCCCCACTCCTCACAGGCTAATGCGGCAGGGGCAACCCTGGACAAGAAGCAGCGGATGATTGATAAGCAGATCTCAGACTGGCGTCAGAAGTGCGAGGAGATCCAGACGGAGCTGGAATCCTCGCAGAAAGAGTGCCGACAATACGCCACCGAACTCTTCAAACTGAAGACCTCCTACGAAGAGCTGATCGAGCAACTGGACTCGTTGAAGCGAGAGAACAAAACACTCCAAGGTAACTTCCTGAGAAATCAGGCCAGGAGACTTCCAGGAATAAATATAAAATGCTGGGGTTTGAGTTCGCATAAATATCACGCAGGGGTGATAATAAAGGATAAATTGAACATCTGGGAAAGGTATTAAAGAAACAAAGACAATGTTTAGATTATTCAGGAAGGCTGTTAATGTACAGGGTAAGGAGATCGTAGAATTGTAGACTGGCTACAGCACAGAAGGCGGCCATTCAGCCTGTTTTGTCAGTGCCAGTTCCCTGCAGCAGCAGTTTAGTTTATCTCGCTCCTCCACCTTGCCCCCGTAGCTTTGCAAGTTTTTTCTCTTCAGAAGTCTATCCAATGCCCTTCTGAAAGCCACAATTGAATCTGCCTCCACTACATCTCAGGCACTGCTCCCCAGGTCCTAAACACTCACTACATATGAAAGCTTTTCCTCATAGAGTCATAGAGTATCACAGCACAGAAAGAGGCCCTTCAGCCCATCATGCCTATACCAGCCATCAAGCACCTATCTATTCTCATCCCATTTTCCAGCACTCGGTCCGTAGCCTTGTGTGCTCATCTGAATTCTCCTTAAATTTTGTGAGGGTTCCTGCCTCTACCACCCTCGCAGGCAGTGAGTTCCAGATTTCCACCACCCTCTGGGTGAAAAAGATTTTCCTCAAATCCCCTCTAAATCTCCTGCCTTTACATTAAATCTATGCCTCCTGGTTATTGACCTCTTTACAAAGGTTCTTCCTATCCACCCTATCTATGTCCTTCATCATTTTGTACATCTTGTAGTTGGTGCTTCTGCCACACACTTTAATTTTGTGTCCTCTGGTTCTCACCCCTCACCACCAATGGGAACAATTTCTCCCTTATCTACTCTGTCTAAGCCCCTTGCTATTTTGAACAACACTATTGAATCTCATCGCTATCTTCTCTTCCCCAGTCTCTCCAATCTATCCCTGTAACTGAAGTCCCACATCCCTGCAACCATTCCTGTAAATCTTTGGTCTAATACCTTCACATCCTTCCATAATGTGGTACCCAGATTTGGACACATTGCTCCAGTTGAGGCTGAACAAGTGTTTACTGAAGGTTCATCCTAACTCTCTTGTTTTCCAGAACCTTCTTGCTTTGCTATTTGAGACCTCTGTTTAGAAAGTCTAGGACTCTGTCTGCCCTTTTAACTGATTCCTCAACCCATATTGCCACCTTTGATGATTTGTACGTGTAGCCCTAGAACCCTCTGCTCCAGCACCCCCTATAGAAGCTACAAATTTTATTTTCCGAAGTGCTACACTATATGTTGCCGAAAACCGTCATTGCCGGCGGCGATTTCAACACTGCTTTTCTAGCCCGGCATCGACCTTTGCCGATATCGGGCAAAATCCCGGCCGGAGGCTGTTGTGGGGAAATTTGAAGGTGGCCAATTGTGTCTTAACTTAGACAATTCAAAACTTGCAAGGCAAATATCTCTGTGCAAAGATGTAACAAATTTATTTTACATAGAACAAACATATTCAGCCGACCGGATACTGCCAAAGGATTAAACAGCTCTGGGAATAGAGCTATAGAACCACTCCAAAAGATCTGACGTACATATTCAAATGCAGATCAATTATAGTTTTCTCTAATCAATAATTCCACCTTTCATTCGCTTAAAATCAATTTCATTTAGGAGTCACACATCAATACAAATCTCTGTCAAGTACCTCAGCCAACCATATGATACTTAATAGCATGGTGATATTGTATTCACCCTTCAAGTCCGGATGTCACCTCCCTTCTGGGCTCTAACTACATCCCTGTTGCCTGGTAACGGCAGATGCTACCGTAAGAACATAAGAAATAGGAGCAGGAGTAGGCCATCTAGCCCCTCGAGCTTGCCCCGCCATTCAATAAGATCATGGCTGATCTGACGTGGATCAGTACCACTTACCCGCCTGATCCCCATAACCCTTAATTCCCTTACCGATCAGGAATCCATCCATCCGCGCTTTAAACATATTCAGCGAGGTAGCCTCCACCACCTCAGTGGGCAGAGAATTCCAGAGATTCACCACCCTCTGGGAGAAGAAGTTCCTCCTCAACTCTGTCTTAAACCGACCCCCCTTTATTTTGAGGCTGTGTCCTCTAGTTTTAACTTCCTTACTAAGTGGAAAGAATCTCTCCGCCTCCACCCTATCCAGCCCCCGCATTATCTTATAAGTCTCCATAAGATCCCCCCTCATCCTTCTAAACTCCAACGAGTACAAACCCAATCTCCTCAGCCTCTCCTCATAATCCAAACCCCTCATCTCCGGTATCAACCTTGTGAACCTTCTCTGCACTCCCTCCAATGCCAATATATCCTTCCTCATATAAGGGGACCAATACTGCACACAGTATTCCAGCTGCGGCCTCACCAATGCCCTGTACAGGTGCATCAAGACATCCCTGCTTTTATATTCTATCCCCCTCGCGATATAGGCCAACATCCCATTTGCCTTCTTGATCACCTGTTGTACCTGCAGACTGGGCTTTTGCGTCTCATGCACAAGGACCCCCAGGTCCCTTTGCACGGTAGCATGTTTTAATTTGTTTCCATTGAGATAGTAATCCCATTTGTTATTATTTCCTCCAAAGCGTAAGATCAAAGTGAACATTCCCACCGCTCACTGCCAAGTTGAATAAGCATGTGTTCCTGCGTCCAGGGGCATATCTATCCTTGTGTCTGGATAGTGAATACATCTATTTGTTAATGTTGCAAAGTATGTCCCCTCATAAGAATTCCCGATATGACTACTGCTGACTAGCTGGTTCCCAGACCTCTGGATTTAAACCAATGACATTTCCAACCATGCCTTTTAGTAACTTTGGTTGACTAAAGTGAATAATATATTTAAAATGCATTTAAAATAGCATCATATATGTTTTAAAATCATAATTACTTGTTTTGATTCACTTACTGCATTCACATATGTGTAAACTGTTTGTGTTAGCTGGTCTCATAATCATTTAACTCCTTACTGATCCCCGATTCTCTTAAAAATTGCATTCTGCCTATGAATCTTATTAACTTGTTAAGAATCCCCTTCTTCAGAGATTTTCGCTCCTGTTCTGTCGCTGGGAAAGATCTCCCTGAAGTGGCTCTGTTTTCATACTCGTCCTGATTTGCTTCCACAGAGGAGATTACTGATTTGACGGACCAGTTGGGAGAGGGTGGAAAGAGTGTCCATGATCTGCAGAAATCCAAGAAGAAACTGGAGATGGAGAAAGAGGAACTGCAGGCGACTCTGGAGGAGTCGGAGGCTGCACTGGAGGTAACCACAAGCACAACTCGCCGGTCACATCCTTAAGTACTAAAAACATAGCAATTCCTTTTATAGATATCATAGGAGAATACCAATTGGCCAGTCGTTGGCCTTTCTTGTCCTGTCGCATGTACAGAGAATATTTGTCTGAAATATGTTTTGTTTTATTTGATAAGGGACGTAGAATCATAGAATCCCTACAGTGCAAAAGGAGGCCATTCGGCCCATTGAGCCTGCACCGACAACAATCCCACCCAGGCCCTGTCCCCTTAACCCCACATATTTAGCCCGCTAATCTGTCTAACCTATGCATCCTGAGGTACTAAGGGGCAATTAACCTAATCTACACATCTTTGGACAGTCTAGCCTACTCCTGCTCCTATGTCCGATGTTCCTATTTAAATTCTCGAATATTCTCACACCTCTTCCTGGTGTATTAAATGTTGAACTGTGTCATATTGGAGACACACCTCTATAAAGACACCGAATCCAATTTCTAGCTGCTCCCTGCAGTTGTTTTTCAAATTGGCTTCCTACTATCGTCTTATTGCATCGAGACTTGCTAAATGTTGATCGCTGAGACTCAGGGCAGGATTTTCCAGCTCTTTCCCAGAAGAAGGTGCATCCTGCCTGCTACAGATGCATCTGCCCATGACAGTGTCGGTAGGAGTGACCGCCGCACAGTCGTTGTAAAGACAAAGTTTCACATCTTCACGTTGAGGATACCCTCCATCGTGTTGTGTGGCATTACCACTGTGCTAAATGGGATAGACTTCAAACAGATCCAGCAACCCAAGACTGGGCATCCATGAGGTATTATGGGTCACCAACAGCAGCAGAACTGTACTCCAGAACAACCTGCAACCTCATCACCCACTCTGCCATTACCACCAAGCCAGGGGAACAACCCTGCTTCAATGGAGAGTGCAGGAGGGCATGCCAGGAGTGACACCTAAAAATGAGCTGTCAACCTGGTGAAGCTATAAACACAGCTCTACTTGCATGCCAAACAGCATAATCAGCAAGTAATAGAGCTAAGCAATTCCACAACTAATGGATCAGATCCAAGCTCTGCAGTCCTGCTACATCCAGTCGTGAATGGTGGTGAACAATTAAACAATTCACTGGAGGAGGAGGCTCCACAAATATCCCCATCCTCAATGATGGAGGAGCCCAGCACATCAGTGCAAAAAATAAAGCTAAAGCATTCACAGCAATCGTCAGCCAGAAGCGCCGAGTGGATGATACATCTCGGTCTCCTCCAAAGATCCCCAGCATCGCAGATGTCTTCAGCCAATTTGATTCACCCCATGTGATATTAAGAAACGGCTGAAGGCACTGGATACTGCAAAGGCAATGGGTCATGACAATATTCCGGCAATAGTCTTGAAGACTTATGCTCCAGAATTTGCTGCTCCCCTAGCCAAGCTGTCCCAGTACAGCTATAGCACTAGCATCTACCCAGCCACGTGGAAAATTGCAGAGGTATATGCTGTCCATAAAAGCAGGACAAATCCAAAGCAACCAATTACCATCCCATCAGTCTACTCTCAATCATCAGTAAAGTGATGGAAGGAATCACCAACAATGCTATTAAGTAGCACGTACCCAACAATAACCCTGCTCAAACACCCAGTTTGCGGTTCTACCAGGATCACTCAGCTCCTGACCTCATTACAGCCTTGGTTCAAACATGGGCAAAAGAGGCAAGGTGAGAGTGAGAGTGACTGCTCTCAACATTAAGGCAACATTTGACTATGGTATCAAGGAGTCCTAGCAAAAATGGAGTTAATGGTTCCCCTCCAAGTCACTCACCACCCTGACTTGGAAATATATCAGGTGCAACCCTATGGGCTTGCCGCGCTGGTCGATCAGCGTTGATTTGCGCCCATCTTCACGGCCACGTTTTATTGGCAAGAACAGCTTTGCACCCAGAAAGGGTGTGAAGCCCTATTAACATAGAATTGACTATATTAGCGTGTACCTACCAGATCGGCATGGCTGCTTCCGCTTTCCCGGATGCTTCCCTCCTCGCCAACGAGGCATCACCCTGGTGAGAATCACTACTGCTCTGCAGTAGAGGGACCAGGTGTCATGGCCACGCTGGAGGAATCGGAGGGCATTGAAGCCCCCAGGTGGTTGGGACATGGTTGGTCAGTGCCCATGGGGCAGTGCCAGCCTGGTAGTGCCCACCTGGCATTGCCAAGTTGGAGGGGGGCCAGATGTCTGTGGGGAGGCGGGTGGGAGGAGGCCTTGAGGTTCACTATCAGATCGGGGCGCCTTGCACAAAGGCGCTCAAGCACTCTGAAGGTGGCTTCACTGGCGTGCCTAGGATCCACCCCCCCACCTTCTGAGTGCCGGCAGACTGCAGAGCCGAGCTCGCCCAAAGGACCAGCGTGGAGGACTCTGTGTTTACGCTGTTATGACACTTAGAACCCCTTTGGGAAAATTCCGCCCATTGTTGTTTCTTCACTGTCACTGGGTCAAAATCCTGGAATTGCTTCCCTTACAGCACCTCGGGGACTGCAGCAGTTCGAGAAGGCAGGTCACTACCACCTTCCGATGGGCAACGAATGCTGGCCTAGTCAGTGATGCCCATATCTCATAAATGAATTTTAAAAGCTGCACAATGTTCACTATGATTTGCAACTCCTCAGATACTGAAACAGTCTGTGTGCATACACAGCAAAACCTGGACAATATTCAGGCATGGGCTGGTGAGTTGAAATATAGAATCACGCTATATAAGCACCAAGCAATGACCATCTCCAACAAGAAAGAATCTACTTATTTCCCTTTGATATTCAAAGCTATTAACATCACTGAATTTCCCACATGGATGTTACCATTAACCAGAAATTGAACTGGACTAGCTCTATAGATACTGTGACTACTAGAGCAGGTCAGAGACTGGGGATTCTGAGGCAAGTGATTTATGTTCTGACTCCCAAAAGCCTGTCCACCATCCAGAAGGCACAAGTCGAGGTGTGATCAAATATTCTCCACTTGCCTGGATGAATGCTGCTCCAACAACACCCCAGAAGCTTGGCATCATCCAGAACAAAGGGCTCTACTTGATTGGAACCCCATCCATCACCTTAGATATCACCCCCGACCTCCCTCCCACTGGCAATGCACAGTGGCCTCAGTGTATACGTACTATAGACACTTCACTGTCACTGCACTAAAATCCTGGAACTCCCTTCCTAACAGCACTGTGGATAAACCATTACAAGATGGACTGTAGCAGTTCAAGATGGCAGCACACCACCATATTATCAAGGGCATTTAGGGATGGGCAACAAATGTTGGCCTTTCCATCGACTCTCTCATCCCATGAAAGAATAAAAAAAACTCCTATCAGAATATTATGGTTATTTTTTTGGTAAAATACAAGGTCTGTTGTGACAGAGTATTATCTTACAATTAAAGGTGTTGTTTTTCTATGTGTTACAATATGTTTACGAGGCTTGTTTTTCTAAGTTTATGATATATTTACAGGATAGTTTTTCTGATTATTATGGTACATTTACTGGTGTGTATTTTCTGAATACTATGGTACATTTACAGAATAGTTTATTGCTGAGTTTTACAGTACATTTACAGGGTAGTTTTTATGAGTATTGTGGTACATTTACAGGGATTGATCTTTCTGAAAATTACGGTGACATTAGAGAGTCATTTTTCTGAACATTATGGTACATTGCAGGAGTTGTTTCTGTGAAAATTATGGCACATTTACGGGGTAGTTTTTCTGAGAATTATGGTGCATTGCAGCGGTTGTGTTTTTCTGAATACTACGGTACATTTACAGGCTAGTTTTTCTGAGTATCACAGTATGTTTATAGGCCAGTTTTTCTGAATATTATGGTACATTTACAGGCTAGTTTTTCAGTGTATTTTGGTACATTTACAGGATAGATTTTCTGAATTATGGTATATATTTACAGGCTAGTTTTTCTGAACATTATGGTAAGTTTACAGGCTAGTTTTTCTAAAGGTTATGGTACATTTACAGGCTAGTTTTTATGAATATTACAGTACATTTACAGGCTGGATTTTCTGAATAATACAGTACTTTTTAGGCTAGTTTTTCTGAAAATTACGGTAAGTTTATAGGCTAGTTTTTCTAAAAATTACGGTACATTTGCAGGCTAGCTTTTCTGATTAATACAGGACATTTACAGGCTAGTTTTTCTGAATGTCACAGTATGTTTACAGGCTAGTTTTGTCAGCGTATTACAATACATTTACAGGCTAGTCTTTCTGAATATTACGGTACACCCTCGGGCTAGATTTTCAGTGTATTTCGGTACATTTACAGGATAGATTTTCTGAATTATGATATATTTATAGACTAGCTTTTCCTGAGTATTACAGGACATTTACAGGCTAGTTTTTCTGAATATTACAGTACATTTACAGGCCAGCTTTTCTGAATATTACGGTACATTTACAAGCTAGTTTTTCTGAATGTCACAGTATGTTTACAAGCTAGTTTTTCAGTGTATTATGGCACGTTCAGAGGGTAGATTTTCTCGGTTGCATGCACTGAGCCACTATTACGCGGGTTACTGCCTGGGGACTGTTATTTATTTGGCTGACTGTTGTTTCTCTGCCTATAGGCTGAAGAGAGTAAGGTGGTTCGATTACAGCTTGAGTTGACCCAAGTGAAAGCAGAGATTGACCGCAGAATCCAGGAGAAGGAAGAGGAGTTTGAGGCAACGCGGTAATCCCATTTCCTTTCTGCAATATGTAATCGGTATTGGTTCAAGCATTTCAACTCAGAATGAAGTAACAGGAAGCAGCAAAACATGCTGCCCACAAATTAGCACATCCTCGAGGATCTTCCCTCCGTCCGAGGGTAATGAGGGATGGAATTCCACAGCCTCTCCTGCCAGCAGGACTGGAAAATCAGTGGACTTTTAAACAGCTCTTCAGATTTTCCACCCCTGTCGCAATAGAACTGTAACATTCCACACAAGGCCTGGATACGCGCCTGACGTCCCGTGACTTCCAGGGCTATGAACGGAGTTCTGGAAAATGAGATTAGGTCGGGGGGCTCGGTTCCATGCTAGCACAGCCTCGGTGGGACGAGTGGCCTCCTTATGTGCCAGAAATGTTTCTAGGCTTTCAGAATTTCATAATGATCTGAAAATGAGGACTGCACAGGGATATGGTGAGAGGGCAGGGAAGTGGCACGATGGCATAGTGGTTAGCACTGCTGCCTCGCAACGCCAAGGACCTGGGTTCAATTCCAGCCTTGGCAGTGTGGAGTTTGCACATTCTCCCCATGTCTGCGTGGGTTTCCTCCGGGTACTCCAGTTCCCTCCCACACTCCAAAGATGCACAGGTTAGGTTGCTTGGCCATAAATTGTCCCTTAGGGTCCAAAGATGTGCAGGTTCGATGGATTAGCCATGCTAAATACACGGGGCGATAGAGCGGGGGTTGGACCTGGGTGAGATGCTCTTTTGGAGAGTCAGTGCAGACTCAATGGGCCAAATGGTCACCTTCTGCACTGTAGGGATTCTGTGGATTCCATACAAGAATTGCTACTTAGGAGAGCCAGCACAAACACAATGGGCTGAATAGCCTTTGTCTATGCTGTAATGATTCTATGAATGAGGTATCACTCCTCAAACTCCAGGGGGCGAAATCTTCGCAGCCTGATCGCCAGTTTCGCAAACCCTGTGTTTTCAGCCTCATTGTTTTCTGCTGCTTTTTTGATCAAATTTCCTGAACTTTTTGGCTGTTGTGAAGGATTTTCTTCCATTGACTGTGAAAGTGTCCCATCTGAGCTTTGGCAATCTCTCCTGTCATTCTTTCAACCTGTCAGCATCAACCTCTGCTCCGCATGAGGGATTGCGTGTTTTAATCAGGACTTTGTCTCTGAGTCAACAACAAAATGGTCTTTTTCTTCATTCCAAAGCTTTTCTTTTCCCTCCTTTCCCCACTCTCACCCTCCTGAGCAGACTCCAGCACCTGCTCTGGTGCAGAGCCTACAGGTGGCAGTTGCCCTCCTGTGGTGCAGAGCAACGCCAACAGTTCTGTTGAGGAGGGAGTTCCAGGATTTTGACCCAGCGACAGTGAAGGAACGGCCGATATAATTCCAAGTCAGGATGGTGCGTGATGTGGATGGGAACTTGGAAGTGGTGGGGTTCCCAGGTGTCTGCTGCCCTTGTTCTTCTAGAGCAGAGTATAGAAGGTGCCATGGAAAAAATTAAGGAGACCTGTGTTTTTCAATGTATTGTAATTATTTGTATGCTTAAATATCCAGAATTGTGGAACCCTTTTATTTTTGTACTTTACTGATGGTCCGTAACTGTATTCTAAATTGTGATTAATTATTTTATTTGTATCGTCATTACAGTCAGAAGCTGCTGCCATGATGGTTTTATTTCACTCTGTCTCTCTCTCTGGTGGACAGTAGTGTGTGATTGCTCAGATTAATGCTTTGATCTCTAAACTGTCAACGGCTGTTTAGTAGCTCCTCCCAAATGAATTAATCTCTGCTGCTCATGCCAGATGAAGTATCTGTTTCTTGCCTTCACTCACGTTTCTCTTCTTCTCTCTCTTGTTCTCCGTTAACTCCTGTCTGGATATCCCCCTCCCTCCTGCGGTAAGTCTCAAGCGCTCACTTTATTCTTTGTCCTTTCCCTGCTGAACCGCTTAGAGAGTTCCTGACCCCCAGCCAGCTTCCGAGGGGATTGCAGAGGGTGTCGCGCATTCCGCTGGTTGGGCTGTGGACACGGATCCATTGATTGTAGCGAGGTCAGGGGTTAGGACAAAGCCAAGACTCAGGAGAGGAGTAGATTGGAGAAGAGGGGGAGAGACCGAGGAATCCGAGTGCGATGGTCACCAAGAATTGTCTTTTAAAATCTTTAGATTGCACCAGGGAGGGAATTCAAACGGGAAGAAACAAAGGCGCAGTTTGAGAGCCGCAGGAAGGAAAGGGTGGCACAGTGGTTAGCGCTGCAGCCTCAAAGTGCCAGGAACCCAGGTTCGATTCCCGGCTTGGGTCACTGTCTGTGTGGAGTCTGCACGTTCTCCCCGTGTCTGCGTGGGTTTCCTCCGGGTGCTCCAATTTCTTCCCACAGTCCAAAGATGTGCAGGTCAGGTGGATTGGTCATGCTAAATTGCCTCTTAATGTCAGGGGGACTAGCAGGGGAAATACGTGGGGTCACGGGGATAGGACCTGAGTAGGACTGTTGACAGTGCAGCCTCGATGGGCCGAATGGCCACCTCCTGCACTGTAGGATTCTATGCATTCATATCCCGTAGCACCTTTCACCAGGTAAAGCATCCCAAAATGCTTCAGAGCAGCGGCACTGAACAAAAGTTGATAGCGATCAAACAAAAAGGAGATATTAGGGCAGATGATTAACAACTTGGTCAAAGGTTGCACGTTCTCCCCAAGTCTGCATGGGCTTCCTCTGGATGCCCCTGTTTCCTCCCACACTCCAAAGATGTGCGGGTTAGGTTGATTGACCATGCTAAATTGCCCCTTAGTATCAGGGGGTTAGTAGGGTAAATAAGTAGGGTTATGAGGATAGGGCCAGGGTGGGATTGTGGTCGGTGCAGGCTCGATGGGCCGAATAGCCTCCTTCTGCACTGTAGGGATTCTATGAGGTAATAGTTTTAGAGATTGTCTGAAAGTAGAAGAGATGGAGGGCAAGGAGGTTCAGAAGAGAATTCCAGAGTTAGGGACTTTCACATGCATGGCCACCAATGGTGGAATGACTCAAATCAGGGTCGCGCGAGAGACCAGAATGGAGGAGTGAGGAGACCTCGGAGGGTTGGAGATTACAGAAATGGGGAGGAGTGACCCCAGGGAGGGGTTTCAGGAGGATGACATTATAAAATCAAGGTGTTGTCAGATTGGAAGTCAGTAGGGTCGGCGGAGGGGTGGATAGGACTTGGTGCGAGTTAAAGTGTGGGCCATCGGAGCTTTGAGTGAACCTGAGTTTACGATGTGTGGGTGCAATGTGATTGTACAATTGGAAATTTTCACGTTGCTGGTTGAAGCTCCATGATGTCTTTGTAGTCTGGGTTTAGGGGTAGTCATTTCCTCCCCTTTGCCTCGCCGTTAGAAAGGAGTTTTGCCGTTGCCTCAGGCCTTTCTAATGACCGGACTATGTTTTGCCCGTCAAGGAAAAACCACCAGCGAGCTCTGGACTCGTTGCAAGCCAGTCTTGATGCAGAGGTGAAAGGTCGCGGGGAGGCACTGAGGGTCAAGAAGAAGCTGGAGAGTGACCTAAATGAGCTGGAGATCCAGGTGGACCAGGGCAACAAGACCAACAGCGAGCTCGTGAAGCTACTGAAGAAGATGCAGCAACAGACAAAGGTGAGGCAAGAAAGTTTAATGTTTATTTATCAGTGTCACAAGTAGCTTACATCAACACTGCAATGAAGCTACTGTGAAAATCCCCTAGTTACCATACTCTGACGCTATGGAATTTAAGTTGTAATTCCAGCTATTAAGTTACAACAATTGTGGAAACTAAATTATAACAAACATCTCTGTCAGGTAATGGAAAATGCTTATTCGCAAACAAGGACTTCAGTGAGGCCAACACTTGCATACTCAGGATAAGCAACTAATCTAAACCTTGTGTTAGTTCCATGAACACTGTTCCAGCCTTGGCTACAGGATAAAGATAAGATCCTTTCAATAACAAAATTCCAAAGAGGAAGATACGGTCAACTATAACTGTTACGTTTTCTGTATGAATGGACAGAACACCCTGCAATGCTTTGCGCTGTATTGTGTTCTCGCTTGTGCACATGTTATTGAAGCTTGGAAGTCTGAGTACGCTTAGTGCCTAGTGTTGTGTGTACCCAGGTATTTGACAGCGCCTGTTCAGGTACACTGAGGGAGAATTTAGCATGGACAATGTACCTAACCAGCACGTCATTCGGACTGTGGGAGGAAACCCACGCAGACACGGGGAAAACATGAAGACTCCGCACAGACAGTGGCCCAAGCCGGGAATTGAACCCAGGTCCCTGGTGCTGTGAGCCAGCAGTGCTAACCGCTGTGCCACCGTGCCGTGCTGCCCCAGGAGCTGGAGGCTGCAGGATTAACCGAGCCCAGTATCGCACGGGGATAATTTAAAATACAAAATCAAGGAGTCTGGTCCATCTTATCACATCTGTTTGGAACGTCCAAAAAATGAAGGTGAATTATAGGTTTGTGTATCACACCCAAAAAAAGGACTTAAATTCACAGTTCAGAGGTTTACCAGACTGATACCTGGCCTGGGCGGGTTGTCTTATGAGGAAAGGTTCGACAGGCGAGGGTTGTATCGACTGGGGTTTAGAAGAGTAAGAGGCAACTTGATTGAAATCTCGGAAATCCTGAGGGGACTGGTCAGAGTGGACGTGGAGAGGATATTTCCTCTTGTGGGAGAGTCTAGGACATAGGGGAGGGTCACTTTTGAAAGCTCCAGGTTAACCTTATATAGACAGGTAGAACTTGCATTCATATAGCACCTCACAATTGGGACTAGCTTAGTGGTTTGACAAAAAAGGGAAGCCTGTTTCCATGCTGTACATCTCTGTGACTCTATGAGAACAGTAAGGAGTCTAACAACACCAGGTGAAAGTCCAACAGGTTTATTTGGTAGCAAACACCACTAGCTTTCGGAGCACTGCTCCTTCATCAGGTGAGTGGGAGATCTCCTGATGGTACGGTGGCATGGTGGTTAGCACAGCTGCCTCACAATACCAGGGAGCCGGGTCAATTCCGACCTCGGGCCTTCGTGTCAGGGGGATTAGCTGGGTATATAAGTGGGGTTACAGGAATAGGGCCTGGGTGGAGTTGTTGTCGGTACAGACTCGATGGGCCGAATATCCTCCTGAACTGTAGGGATTCTGAGATTCTGTCTTTACCATATTGCAGCCACATTATATTTGGGGCTTCCTATCAAATGGGTTCATGTTTTTTTTAAATGTTGTGCACCGGGAACCATCGAGACATTGAACCCAACAGTCGTAATCACAGCTTCAAGTTAAGGGCAGCACTTTCTGTTCAGAGTAGTCGCCAGTAGCAGAGATTCCGACTGTTTGAGGCCAATTGTTGCAGCGCATCTCGATTTAGGCCTTTTATGTTGGTCAGGCCCGAGGCACGGACTCGGAGCTGAAGACAAAGCCCCCGTGCACCTGCAGAAAAACAGGGTGCAAAAACTCTGGGAGCAGCGCGAGGGAGAGGTTAAAAACAAAGTTCTCAGTCAGGGGAGAAGACAGAGGGGAAATGGGAGGTGTGCCTCAGGATTATTTTCCAGT
Organism: Mustelus asterias; assembly: GCF_964213995.1. Classification (NCBI taxonomy): domain Eukaryota; kingdom Metazoa; phylum Chordata; class Chondrichthyes; order Carcharhiniformes; family Triakidae; genus Mustelus; species Mustelus asterias. The sequence goes on from NC_135812.1 coordinate 65,904,039, forward strand.
CTAGGGGTATGATGTATAAAATGTTGGCAACTGCTTCAAACAATATATACACATCCACTAGGTGGTGCTGTGCACCAGCTCCTGGTGATCATTACAATGTGAGAGTCTGTTTATAAAGTGAACACACTGCTCACAACTCCCCTGTGCTTTGTGCTTTTCCCTGGCAGCGAGTTCCCATCCCTCTGTTCCTGATATTAGAATTATAGAATCCCCACAGTGCAGAAAGAGGCCATTCGCCCCTTCGAGTCTGCACTGACAATAATCCCACCCAGGCCCTATACTCACAACTCCACACATTTACCCCACTAATCTCCCTGACATTAATCACCCTGACACGAAGGGGCAATTTAGCATGGTCAATCCACCTAGCCCGCACACTATTGGAGTGTGGGAGTAAACACACGCAGACACAGAGAGAACGTGCAAACTCCACACAGACAGTGATCTGAGCCGGGAATCGAACCCGGGTCCCTGGCACTGTGAGTCAGCAGTGCTAACCACTGTGTCACCGTGCCGTGCTGCCCCAAGAGCTGGAGGCTGCAGGAGTGACCGAGCCCAGTATCGCACGGGGATAATTTAAAATACAAAATCAAGGAGTCTGGTCCATCTGATCACATCTGTTTGAAACTTTCAAAAAATGAAGGTGAATTTGATGCGCGTCAATAAGCACATGGAACCAAGGCTTCGGTATTGAAGGCTTTAATAAAGTAACAATGGAACTACTAACACGAATACACCAGTTCAGACTGAAGGGGTCCTGCCGGAGCAGGGGGTCTTATACCTCGTCACCGGAGGCGGGACCCCACTGGAATGTGCCAAGATAACTCTTATAACAGGTAAACACCCTAACCCAACAACATAGTACAACCCCCACAGTAACAACACCCTAGCCCAACAGTAACATAATAACAACCCCCAGTGGTGAACCAACGATGGTTCACCACATTCACCCCTCCTTTAAGAACAAAAGGTGGCGGGGTGGACGAAAAACAGGTCATATAAACAGACAATAACAGAAAAATCACAGGATTCACAAGTCCAGACGGTCTGGAGGACCGCACCGACGCTGCGATCTCCTCAACACCGGTTGCGAAACCGGAGCAGGTGCCGATCTCCTCAACACCGGTTGCGAAACCGGAGCAGGTGCTTGTGGTGGCGCTCTTTCCAAAGCAACGTCTGGCTGTCCCCTCAAGGACTCCCGGGCCGGCCGGCCCTGGTGAGGCGATGGTGCAGGGGATCCTGGAACGTTTGGTGGTAGTGGTGGTGGTGATGATGATGGTGGCGCCGATCTCCGAGTCTCAGGCAAGCTGTACATGGGAGTAAAAGTGTTATGCACTGGTCCCGGTGCTGACCGCGCCACGTCTGGGGAAGTAATGAGGAGTAGTGGATTCGTGACTGGGGGAATAGGAGCGACAGGAGTTGCTACGTCCCCTGCGGGCGCCAGGTCTCTAATGGAGACAGTGTCCTCTCGCCCGTCAGGATATGCCACATAGGCATACTGAGGGTTGGCGTGGAGGAGTTGGACCGATTCGACCAAGGGGTCGGACTTGCGAGCCCTCACATGGCGCCGCAGAAGGACGGGTCCTGGGTACGTCAACCAGGCTGGCAATGAGGTTCCCGAGGACGACTTCCGAGGGAATGAGAACATCGTCTCGTGGGGAGTAGCATTGGTTGCCGTACACAGGAGGGAGCGGATAGAATGGAGCGCATTTGGAAGGACCTCCTGCCAACGGGAGACTGGAAGGCCCCTGGATTTCAGTGCCAGTAGGACAGCCTTCCAGACTGTAGCATTCTCCCTTTCCACCTGTCCGTTACCCCTAGGGTTGTAGCTCGTGGTTCTACTAGAGGCAATCCCGAATGAGAGCAGGAATTGCCTCAAGTCGTTGCTCATGAACGACGAGCCCCTGTCGCTATGAATGTAGCAGGGGTACCCGAACAGGGTAAAAAGTTCACTGAAAACCTTAATGACGGTGGCAGTTGACGTGTCCGCACAGGGGAAAACAAACGGAAACCGGGAATACTCGTCTATTATGTTGAGAAAATAGACATTCCGGTCCGTTGAGGGAAGGGGGCCCTTAAAATCCACACTCAGCCTCTCAAAAGGGCGAGTGGCCTTGACCAATTGTGCCCGGTCTGGTCGATAAAAGTGTGGTTTGCATTCTGCGCAAATCCGACAGCTTCTAGTCACTGACCTGACATCCTCCACCGAGTAAGGCAGGTTGCGGGCTTTGATGAAGTGGTAGAGTCTGGTGACTCCAGGATGACACAGATCATTGTGGAGAGCCTTCAAGCGGTCCTCCTGCATGATGGCGCATGTTCCGCGCGAGAGGGCATCCGAGGGCTCATTGAGCTTCCCTGGACGATACATAATATCGTAATTATAGGTGGAGAGCTCAATTCTCCACCGCAAGATCTTATCGTTCTTGATCTTGCCCCTCTGCGTGTTACTGAACATAAACGCCACGGATCGTTGATCCGTGATCAGGGTGAACCGCTTACCTGCCAGGTAATGGCGCCAGTGTCTGACTGCCTCCACAATGGCCTGAGCCTCCTTTTCCACCGCTGAGTGCCGAATTTCTGGGCCTTGAAGGGTGCGGGAAAAAAACGCGACGGGCCTGCCTGCCTGGTTTAGTGTGGCGGCTAGGGCGAAGTCAGATGCATCACTCTCCACCTGGAAAGGGATGGATTCATCCACCGAGTGCATCGTGGACCATGATGGCCGCCCCCATGAATCGCACGTGGGCGAGGGCGCCAAGCGCAGCGACTCCTGGTGGTCTTCCTCCTCCTCTGTCTGCCACGATGGCGCCGTCCTGAGATCGCACGTGGTCGGACCTCGTGGGTACTGCGACGCCGAAAGAGATGGTCTCCGTTCTGGAGGGTTACAAGCTGCACTGCCGTTTTTAGGTTTGGACCTGCAGACTTTGCCGTAGTGGCCTTTTTTACCGCACTGGCTGCAGATTGCCGTTCTTGCCGGACACTGTTGCCGTGGATGCTTGGCCCCTCCACAAAAATAGCATCGCTGGCCACCTGGAGCTGCCGCCGTCGTCGAATCGATCTGGGAGCGCGGGTTCGCGGGGCGAGGAGGGAGCTGAGCTTGCTCCAACCACGTTGACTGCACGTGGTCCTCGGGGTACAGCGCCAAGCTCTTCGACGCCGCCTCCAACCTCACGGCCATCTCCATTGCCTGGGTCAAGTTGAGTTTCTCCTTTTCTAGCAATTTAAGCCTGATGTACGAGGACCCTACCCCTGCTACGAACGCGTCTCGGGCGAGGTCGTACATATACTGTTCGGCGGAGACGTCCTTACAGTCGCAACCCCTGGCAAGCTGCAGGAGCTCATTGGCATAATCCTCCATGGTTTTGCCCGACTGCCGACGTCGTGTAGCGAGGAGGTAACGAGCATGTATCACGTTGGGTGGCATAGTGTATCTTTTCTTTAGGAGCTCGACGGCACCCTGGTAAGTGGGAGCTGCACGAATGGCTAGGTAAATCGTGTCGCTTACCCTTGCGTGGAGGACCTGGAGTCTATCACTGTCCGTAGTGATAGCTACCGAGGCTGCCAGGTAGTCCTCAAAGCACTTCCACCAATGGTCGAATGTGTTAGCTGCACCGACCGCACGTGGGTCCAGTGTCAGACGATCCGGTTTTAGAATCTGTTCCATACTCTCTGTTTTTTTCTTCTTGTTGCACAGTTGTGAGTTTTCTGTTTACTTTATTAAATTGATGCGCGTCAATAAGCACATGGAACCAAGGCTTCGGTATTGAAGGCTTTAATAAAGTAACAATGGAACTACTAACACGAATACACCAGTTCAGACTGAAGGGGTCCTGCCGGAGCAGGGGGTCTTATACCTCGTCACCGGAGGCGGGACCCCACTGGAATGTGCCATGATAACTCTTATAACAGGTAAACACCCTAACCCAACAACATAGTACAACCCCCACAGTAACAACACCCTAGCCCAACAGTAACATAGTAACAAACCCCAGTGGTGAACCAACGATGGTTCACCACAGAATTATAGGTTTGTGTATCACACCCAAAAGAAGGACTTAAATTCACAGTTCAGAGGTTTACCAGACTAATACCTGGCCTGGGCGGGTTGTCTTATGAGGAAAGGTTGGACAGGCGAGGCTTGTATCGGCTGGGGTTTAGAAGAGTAAGAGGCAACTTGATTGAAATCTCGGAAATCCTGAGGGCATTGGTCAGGGTGGACGTGGAGAGGATATTTCCTCTTGTGGGAGAGTCTAGGACATGGAGGGGGGTGGGGCTGGGGGGGTGGAGTGGGGGGGGGGGGGGGCGGAGTGGGGGGGGGGGGCGGTGGAGTGGGGGGGATGGAGTGGTGGGGGGGGCAGTGGAGTGGGGGGGGCAGTGGAGTGGGGGGGGCAGTGGAGTGGGGGGGGTGGGTGGAGTGGGGGGGGCAGTGGACTGGGGGGCGGGGGTCACTGTTGAAAGCTCCAGGTTAACCTTATCTAGAAGGGCAGAACTTGCATTCATATAGCACCTTTCGTATCCTCAATATATTCTGAGGGAAGGAAGAAAAGGAAGCGAATCCTACATCCCGGATGCCTACTACCTCGTAGCAGAGACTGAGGTGAAAGCATCCCTGAATCGAGGGAGAGCTGGTGACATCCCCAAGTGCTTTACAGCTAATAAAGTATTTTACAAGCACAGTCACTGCGATATGAGACTGTGTGGTTTAATATCTTCAATACTTCTGTAAGTGCCTCATTCAGTCTGCTTTTCTCCAGCCTATCATCCGAACTCAACCCTTTGGCACTATGGATCTTCCAGGCATTCTCTCCGTGGTTTGAAGATTTTTCTGGCCATTTAGTGTACAGTGGAGGAGCAGTGTGACAAGCCTCGATTGTGGACGTTTTGTCCAGAAATTGCCGCTCCACACCTTCCTGTTTATTGTCGTTTTTCTCCCCATCCCCGTTTTTAAAAAGTTTACTTTGCTGAGACCTTCCCAGAATCCGGCTGCGAGGCTCGATCAGCCTCCTGCCGGGCAGTCTACAAACAGCCAGCAGGGGGCAGGACAAAGCTCACCCTGAGGAGTTTCTGGTGTCAGTGCTTGACCTCTGCTCAAACTCTGTCTCTGCTGTGAGTGAGGTTCGCAGTGTCAGCCCCTCTGAAACCGTGGGTGTGAGTCCCTGCCTCGCCAATCTGTGCACACAACGTGGGCTGTCGAATCAAATGCCACCCACCTTCCTAATTTCCTCTGTTGCCAGTGGGGCATAGATCAGCGAGATAGTCAACAGCTTTTCCCAAAGGTAGGGGAGTAGCTAAAACTAGAAGGCATAGTTTGAAGGTGCGAGGGGAGAAATAGAAAAGGGTCCAGAGGAGCAATTTCTTCACCCAGAGGATGATGAGTGCCTGAAACAAACTGCCAGAGGCAGTAGTAGAGGCGGGTACAATTTTGCCTTTTAAAAAGCATTTAGACAGTTACATGGGTAAGATCGGTATAGAGGGATATGGAGAAAATGCGGGCAATTGGGACTGGCTTAGTGGTTTTACAAAAAAGGGCAGCATGGACCTGTTGGGCCGAAGGGCCTGTTTCCATGCTGTAAGTCTCTGTGACTCTATGAGAAGCCAAGGACGCGATTTGTTTCTGTTTCACCTCCACCCGTTTGGCCAATTCTTCATCTGCGTGACAGCTTGTTATTGAGGGCGGCACGGTGGCACAGTGGTTAGCACAGCTGCCTCACAATGCCATGGACCCGGGTTCGATTCCGACCTCAGGCCTTCATTTCAGGGGGATTAGCTGGGTATATAAGTGGGGTTCCAGGAATAGGGCCTGGGTGGAGTTGTTGTCGGTACAGACTCGATGGGCCGAATATCCTCCTGCACTGTAGGGATTCTGGGATTCTGTCTTTACCATATTGCAGCCACATTATATTTGGGGCTTCCTATCAAATGGGTTCATGTTTTTTTAAAATGTGGTGCACCGGGAACCATCGCGACATTGAACCCAACAGTCGTAATCACAGCTTCAAGTTAAGGGCAGCACTTTCTGTTCAGAGTAGTCTCCAGTAGCAGAGATTCCGACTGTTTGGGGCCAGTTGTTGCAGCGCATCTCGATTTAGGCCTTTTATGTTGGTCAGGCCCGAGGCACGGACTCGGAGCTGAAGACAAAGCCCCCGTGCACCTGCAGAAAAACAGGGTGGAAAAACTCTGGGAGCAGCGCGGGGGAGAGGTTAAAAACAAAGTTCTCAGTCAGGGGAGAAGACAGAGGGGAAATGGGAGGTGTGCCTCAGGATTATTTTCCAGTCAAGGGGTATGATGTATAAAATGTTGGCAACTGCTCAAAACAATATATGCACATCCACTAGGTTGTGCTGTGCACCAGCTCCTGGTGATCATTGCAATGTGAGAGTCTGTTTATAAAGTGAACACACTGCTCACAACTCCCCTGTGCTTTGTGCTTTTCCCTGGCAGCGAGTTCCCATCCCTCTGTTCCTGATATTAGAATTATAGAATCCCTACTGTGCAGAAAGAGGCCATTCGCCCCCTCGAGTCTGCACTGACAATAATCCCACCCAGGCCCTATACTCATAACCCCACACATTTACCCCGCTAAACTCCCTGACACTAAGGGGCAATTTAGCATGGTCAATCCACCTAACCCGCACACTATTGGAGTGTGGGAGGAAACCCACGCAGACACGGAGAGAACGTGCACACTCCACACAGACAGTGATCTGAGCCGGGAATCGAACCCGGGTCCCTGGTGCTGTGAGTCAGCAGTGCTAACCACTGTGTCACCGTGCCGTGCTGCCCCAAGAGCTGGAAGCTGCAGGAATGACCGAGCCCAGTAGCGCACGGGGATAATTTAAAATACAAAATCAAGGAGTCTGGTCCATCTTATCACATCCATTTGGAACTTCCAAAAAATGAAGGTGAATTATAAGTTTGTGTATCACACCCCAAAAAAAGGACTTAAATTCACAGTTCAGAGGTTTACCAGACTAATACCTGACCTGGGCGGGTTGTCTTATGAGGGAAGGTTGGACAGGCGAGGGTTATATCGGCTGGGGTTTAGAAGAGTAAGAGGCAACTTGATTGAAATCTCGGAAATCCTGAGGGGACTGGTCATAGTGGACGTGGAGAGGATATTTCTTCTTGTGGGAGAGTCTAGGACAGGGGGAGGGTCACTTTTGAAAGCTCCAGGTTAACCTTATATAGAAAGGTAGAACTTGCATTTATATCCTCAATATATTCTGAGGGGAGGAAGAAAAGGAAGCGAATCCTACATCCCGGATGCCTACTATCTCGTAGCAGAGACTGAGGTGAAAGCATCCCTGAATCGAGGGAGAGCTGGTGACATCCCCAAGTGCTTTACAGCTAATAAAGTATTTTACAAGCACAGTCACTGCGATATGAGACTGTGTGGTTTAATATCTTCAATACTTCTGTAAGTGCCTCATTCGGTCTCCTTTTCTCCAGCCTATCATCCGATCTTCAATCCTTTGGCACTATGGATCTTCCAGGCATTCTCTCCATGGTTTGAAGATTTTTCTGGCCATTTAGTGTTGAGTGGAGGAGCAGTGTGATAAGCCTCGATTGTGGACGTTTTGTTCAGAAATTGCCGCTCCACACCTTCCTGTTTATTGTCGTTTTTCTCCCCATCACAGGTTTTAAAAAGTTTACTTTGCTGAGACCTTCCCAGAATCCGGCCGAGGATGCGATTTGTTTCTGTTTCACCTCCACCCATTTGGCCAATTCTTCATCTGCGTGACAGCTTGTTATTGAGGGCGGCACGGTGGCACAGTGGTTAGCACAGCTGCCTCACAATGCCATGGACCCGGGTTCGATTCCGACCTCAGGCCTTCATTTCAGGGGGATTAGCTGGGTATATAAGTGGGGTTACAGGGATAGGACCTGGTTGGGTTGTTGTCAGTACAGACCCGATGGGCCGAATATCCTCCTGCACTGTAGGGATTCTGAGATTCAGTCTTTACCATATTGCAGCCACATTATATTTGGGGCTTCCGATCAAATGTGTTCATGTTTTTTTTAAATGTGGTGCACCGGGAACCATCGAGACATTGAACCCAACAGTCGTAATCACAGCTTCAAGTTAACGGCGGCACTTTCTGTTCAGAGTAGTCTCCAGTAGCAGAGATTCCGACTGTTTGAGGCCAGTTGTTGCAGCGCATCTCGATTTAGGCCTTTTATGTTGGTCAGGCCCGAGGCACGGACTCGGAGCTGAAGACAAAGCCCCCATGCACCTGCAGAAAAACAGGGTGCAAAAACTCTGGGCGCAGCGCGGGGGAGAGGTTAAAAACAAAGTTCTCAGTCAGGGGAGAAGACAGAGGGGAAATAGGAGGTGTGCCTCAGGATTATTTTCCAGTCCAGGGATTTGATGTATAAAATGTTGGCAACTGCTCAAGACAATATATACACATCCACTAGGTGGTGCTGTGCACCAGCTCTTGGTGATCATTGCAATGTGAGAGTCTGTTTATAAAGTGAACACACTGCTCACAACTCCCCGGAGAGAACGTGCACACTCCACACAGACAGTGATCCGAGCTGGGAATCGAACCCAGATGCCTACTACCTCGTAGCAGAGACTGAGGTGAAAGCATCCCTGAATCGAGGGAGAGCTGGTGACATCCCCAAGTGCTTTACAGCTAATAAAGTATTTTACAAGCACAGTCACTGCGATATGAGACTGTGTGGTTTAATATCTTCAATACTTCTGTAAGTGCCTCATTTGGTCTCCTTTTCTCCAGCCTATCATCAGAACCTCAATCCTTTGGCACTATGGGTCTTCCAGGCATTCTCTGCATGGTTTGAAGATTTTTCCGGCCATTTAGTGTTCAGGGGACGAGCAGCGTGACATGTCGGAGCGATGTTGGCAGTCTGTCCACATATTTTCGACAATAGTGCGGAGCGGTGCAAGAATTCTCAGCCTGATTAAAAGCGTGACAGGCCCTCATGAGAACACTCCTTCCTCACTGTGATCACGGGTGGCACGGTGACACAGCGGTGAGCACTGCTGCCTCACAGAACCAGGGACCCGGATTCGATTCCCAGCTTGGGTCAGTGTGTGTGCGGAGTTTGCACATTCTCCCCGTGTCTGCGTGGGTTTCCTCCGGGTGCTCCGGTTTCCTCCCACAGTCTGAAAGGCGTGTTGGATAGGTGCATCGGCCATGCTAAATTCTCCCTCAGTGGAGAACAAGCGCTGGAGTGTGGCGACTAGGGGATTTTCATAGTAACTTCATTGCAGTGTTAGTGTAAACCTACTTGTGATACTAATAAATAAACTTTAAACTTTAGAAAACAAAGTCCGTAATTGGTTGTAAAGGGCTTTGGGGGACACCCTGTGGTGATGAAGGGCACTATAAAAATGCAAGCTCTTTCCGTTGTGTGAACGGGTGGCGGAGGGTCGGTGAGTTGCCGCTTCCCCGAGCAGCTGCAGGGCTGGTATTGAAGGGACTGTGTTGCTGTGTTATTCAGGACGTGCAGAGCCAGATGGAGGAAGATGCTCGCCAGCACGAAGAACTGCGAGAGCAGTACAGCCTGATGGAGCGGCGCTGCAGCATGGTGTCCGCGGAGCTGGAGGAAACCCGCAGCGCCCTGGACATGACCGACCGAGCCCGCAAAATCCTGGAGCAGGAACTGATGGAGATGACCGATAAATACAATGAGATGAACACACAGGTGAGGAGAGCTGGGCTCAAACGGCAAGCGGAGGCTGTTAGTGAAACTGAGGACTCGAAACCTTTCAAATTCCTCAAAGTGGGTTCTGAAATTGACAACTTGTTTCCAGAGAACTAGTTTATTGAAAAAGAAATCATCACAGCGGCAGCTATCAAATTCATGATGCTATTCAAACTAGAAATCCTAATGTATAACATCATCGGAAACAAATGTTGTTTAAATAAAGATAAGCTATAAAATAACAAAAGGTTTGCACCATTATGAACATTTCATACATAAGGTCCAAAGTTGTGCAGATTAGGTGACCCATGCTAAATTGTGTCAGGGGGATTATCAGGGTAAATATGTGGGGTTACGGTGATATGGCCTGGGTGGGATTGTGGTCGGTGCAGGCTCGATGGGCCAAATGGCCTCTCTCTGCACTGTCGGGATTCTATGATATAATTACGATAAATTGCAGAATGCAGCTCTCGTGAATGTACAGAATGAAAATAAAAGTGCCAGTTGGTTCCATGCCATTTGATGAAGTTAAAATCAAGACACGGTGAGGAGGGGGGGGAATTCTCCGGCCCCCCAGCCGCGTGTCCCATGATGTGTAGGTCAGGTGGATCGGCCGTTGCCAGTTCAACGTTCCCGATAGGAGCGCTCGGCACGGGAAACAGAACAGCTCCAAATCGTACCTTCCGGAAAATTGGCTTCAAACAATGAGGAACGATGGGCCAACGAGGGAGGCTGGGAAGATACAGAATTCTCTAGGTGTGGGGTGGCACAGCGGTTAGCACTGCTGCCTCACAATGCCAGGGATCCATGTTCAATTCCGGCCTCGGATCACTGTGTGGAGTTCGTACATTCTCCCTGTGTCTGCGTGGGTTTCCTCCAGGTGCTCCGGTTTCCTCCCACACTCCAAAGATGTGCAGGTTAGGTTGATTGGCCATGCTAAATAGTGTCAGGGGGATTAGCAGGGTAAATGTGCCTGGTTATGGGAATAGGGTCTGGGTGGGATTGTGGTCAGTACAGACTTGACAGGCCAAATGGTCTCCTCCTGCACTGTAGGGATTCTGTGAGACGTCAAATACCGATCAGGGAAAATTCCAATGGTTTTGTGTCATGATTCTATTGGTGTGACTGAATGAAGGTGAGATTGCAACCAGATTGTTTGGGAAAGTCCCGTCAGGGACGTTCCTGGATTTAGTGCTGACCGGTCTGTCCTTTGTCTCCTTTCCCTACCCCAGTTCCAAGGAGCCACTGTCCTCAAACGGAAGCTGGAATCGGACCTGCAGCAGCTCAGGGCTGAACACGATGAGCTGGCCAATGAATACAGAGGCACAGACGATAAGGCGAAGAAGGTGCTTTGTGAGGTCAGCACTGCTCCTCGTTACCCCCTGGACTCAGCCCTGGAGAATGGCGGGGAGGGGGGGGCGCGCGGCGCGGCGGCAAGTTTTTTACTGAATTGGGACTTTTCTGGAAGAATTTCCCCCGGTGGATGTGAGTGATATCACTGCCAGAGAACGGCAATGATCTGAGCTTTGGAAAATCTCATACAGAGGAGCCAGGGTAACCACCCCCCGGCCCCCATCCAGAACCTCCCAGCCCACTCAATCAACTCCCCAGATTTCCATCCATGAACTTTCACCCTGCATTGTCTCCTAATGAGAAAGGCCTGGGCTTCGCACTCAGGGAATGCCGCACTGTCAGAGGGTCAGTACTGAGGGAGTGCCGCACTGTCAGAGGGTCAGGTCTGGGGGAAAACCACACTGTCAGAGGGTCAGTACTGAGGGAGTGCCGCACTGTCAGAGGGTCAGTACTGAGGGAGTGCCGCACTGTCAGAGGGTCAGTATTGAGGGAGTGCCACACTGTCAGAGGGTCAGTACTGACGGAGTGCCGCACTGTCAGAGGGTCAGTACTGAGGGAGTGCCGCACTGTCAGAGAGTCAGTACTGAGGGAGTGCCACACTGTCAGAGGGTCAGTACTGAGGGAGTGCCACACTGTCAGAAGGTCAGTACTGAGGGAGTGCCGCACTGTCAGAGAGTCAGTACTGAGGGAGTGCCACACTGTCAGAGGGTCAGTACTGAGGGAGTGCCGCACTGTCAGAGGGTCAGTACTGAGGGAGTGCCGCACTGTCAGAGGGTCAGTACTGAGGGAGTGCTGTACTGTCAGAGGGTCAGTACTGAGGGAGTGCCACACTGTCAGAGGGTCAGTACTGAGGGAGTGCTGCACTGTCCTGGTGAATCCTGATCCTTGAAGCTCGGCTCTTCATTACAGCTCAGAGGTACCTGGCAGAGAAACGTACAATGCTGCAAAAGCTCAGTGAGATCTGGAAAAGAAAAGTAACAACCAGAATAGAATCTTAAATTTACTGGGAGGGTACAGGGTGTGGAATATGACTGAATGTGCCCCCAAAATCTCCAGGCTGGTGAAAACAGTGGGTCACAACATCACCCCAGCATCCTTTATCCAGCAACAGTATATCTCAGCTGTGGTTGCTGCTCACACCCAGAATCAGGGTTCGTGTTTCAATTCACTTTAAATAGTGCAGATTTTAATGAGTCTGCCAGCTGGTGCGAATGGCAAATTGCTTGTGCATCTTTAGCGGTGTTGTGTGTCATCAGAACCAGCTCGATTGAATGACTGCCCTTGATCCCTGCCAGCAATTGAACATTCTGTATGGAGTTTGACAAGCGGCCAGCAGGTGGCAGTGCCGCTCCATGCTGCAGCAGCTGGGCAGCCAAAGCAGTGGCCCGGCTGGGAGTTTAGTTGCAGTACAGAGCCTTTATTACGTCTGTGCAAGATGTAGTTTAGTTATAAACAGCTGATGGGCATTTTTTTTAAAAAGAAAAACACCAGCGAACATTTACTGCTTAAACACAGCCAAAGAACCTGTTTTGAAACATGCTTTAGGGTGGCACAGAGGTTCGCACTGCTGCCTCAGCACCAGAGACCTGGGTTTAATTCCAGCCTTGGGTTTAAAAATTAATTAGTGTCGTCTGCGTGGGTTTCCTCCGGGTGCTCCGATTTCCTCCCACAATCCAAAGATGTGCAGGTTAGGTCGATTGGCCATGCTAAATTGCCCCTTAGTATCAGGAGAACTGTGATAAATAGGTGGGGTTACAGGGATTGGGGCCTGGGTGGGATTGTTTGATTTGATTTATTATTGTCACATGTATTAGTATACAGTGAAAAGTATTGTTTCTTGCGCACTATATAGACAAAGCATACCGTTCATAGAGAAGGAAACGAGAGAGTGCAGAATGTGGTGTTACAGTTATAGCTAGAGTGTAGAGAAAGATCAGCTTAGTGTGAGGGAGGTCCATTCAAAAGTCTGATGGCAGCAGGGAAGAAGCTGTTCTTGAGTCGGTTGGTACGTGTCTTCAGACTTTGTTGTCAGTGCACGCTTAATGGGCAGAATGGCCTCATTCTGCACTGTAGGGATTCGATGCTCTGTCGCAAGTGAATACATAACAAAGGAGCCGTTAATTCGGGTCAGAGAGCAGACACCTCGGACGGAGCAGGAGGGTCTGAACCCAGTGCCTCTCACAGGGTGGGTGCCAGCTTGTGACCCGTGAGGAGCTGGAGAATAAGACGAGCTGGGGTTGTGGTTTTCAGTGGGTGAGGGGCACAGTGTGTGGGTCAGGGCATTCGAGCCTCGAGTTTGATAGTTAGAAAGGACCCCAGTGCCCCCCCGTCCCACCCCCCCCGCTCCGGTTACTGGAAAGAACAACTTCAGGTCGAGGTGCGGCAGGCAGGCACCGGAGCGGAAAAGTGCCGCCTTTCACTTGGCCCAACTCGGGAGTGATAACCACCAGGCGAAACCAGGGTGGGGGAGGAAAGTCTGGGGATGTGGGGATGGTGGGCCTGGGGTGGGGGGCTTCCGAGTGAAATTGGGGCCTGGGAGGATGACCGCAGGCTGCTCCCACACAGCCCCCTGTCCATTCACTCTGTGTTTGTAATTAACAGCCCTCTCCCCGCCGGCCCTCAGAGCTGACTCTTCAGACAGGCCGTCTCTGGAGGGGGTTTGTGTTCACAGCTGAAAAGCTGACTGGTCCCCGGTGGGAATGTGCATGCAGCAGTATAACATGATCCCCGGCAATCAGATTCCACCCCAATTCCGAGCCAAGGCTGTTTCAGCAAATCCCTGACTCCTGACACCTCTCTTGACATCCTTTCCATTCCAGGGGAATTTGAGCTCGCAGCTCCCTGAATGTTGTGAATAGCCGACCGCACATAACGTCCCAGGGATCAGTGACAGCTTAGAGTCGATGAGCATCGAGAAGTGTAGAGCCTCGAGCTGCAGCCCTCCCTCTGTGCACCTGTTCACCCCCCACAGCCTCTGCCATTCATCCCCCTCCTCCACCGACACATTCACCATTAAACCACCGGCTCCCACAGTATCTGTGCTTTTCTAAGAGGGTAAAACCCAGTTATTGTACCCGGCGCTGGCTCAATGGGCAGCGTTCCTGCCTCTGAGTCAGAAGGTGCTGGGTTCAAATCCCACTCCAGGGCCTCGAGTGAGTAACCTAAGCTGATGCTCTGAGTGAGGTACCATCGGAGAAGCCTTTCTTCTGATGAAACTTCCACCCAAAATAAACCCCAGGAGCAGAGGGATTTGTCCTGGGCAATGTTCATCACTCAACAAGCATCACTAAATTGGGGGCGGCAATGGTGTGGTGGCACTGACAGTGGACTAGTAATCCAGAGACCGGGGTTCGAATCCCGGCAGATGGTGCACTTTGAATTCAATAAAAATCTGGAATTAAAACCATTGTCCTAAAAACCCATCTGGTTCATCGGACGGGTAATTGGAGCTGAGTCCACGAAAAGATTGGCTGTAATCTTATTGAATGGCGGAGCAGGCTCGAGGGGCCAGATGACCTACTCCTGCTCCTGGTTCTTATTTAAAAGCACCTGATTTGTCTCAAAATACTGTGGATGCTGGAGATCTGAATTATAAGCGGTCGGTAATATTCCGGTGAATTGGAGTGAACTCCCCTTTCTCTCTCCGCAGACGCTGCCCGACTTGCTGAGTGTTCCCAGCTGCTGCTTGGTCTGGTTATTGCGGGTGGGATCTTGCTGCCCCATTGACTGGCCGCTATCACACTGCAGCTTCATTGGCTTTCCAGCACTTTGAGAACATCCTGAGGTCATGGAAAGGGGTGAAACAAAAAGCAAGTCTCCACTTGAAGCAGCGGCTTGTCCCACTGCTGGTTGGAAGGAATTTCTGCTTTTTGTAGGATCATGTAATCCCTACAGTGCAGAAGGAGGCCATTCAGCCCATCGAATCTGCACCGATCACAATCCCACCCAGCCCCTATCCCTGTAACCCCACTTATTTACCCTGTTAATCCCCCTGACACTAAGGGGCAATTTTAGCATGGCCAATCCACCTAACCTGCACATCTTTGGACTGTGGGAAGAAACCGGAGCACCCGGAGGAAACCCACACAGACACGGGGAGAATGTGCAACCTCCACACAGACATTGACCCAAGCCGGGAATCGAACCCGAGTCCCTGGCGCTGTGAGACAGCTGTGCTAACCACTGTGCCACCTTTTCAGAAGTCACAAAAATGGAAAGTTGTGCAAACGCACCTTGGGCTGATCAGTCTCCTGAGAAAGGGAGCGAGAGAGAGAGAGAAGGAAAGGTAGCTGGGACTGGAATTCTGAGCATGAGATCATGCTCATTCACAACTCAGTCACCAGGAGGCAGTGTTGGCCTGTGTGCGTCTGTGCACGTATGTGTATGTGATTATGTATGCATGCCTGTGCCTATGTACACCTGCATGTGTGCATCTGTACGCCTGTGTCTGTGTGCGTACGCACCTGTGTGTGTGTGTGTGTGTGTGTATGTATGTGTGTCTGTGTCTGTACACCTCTGTGTGTGTGTGTGTGTGTGTATGTATGTGTGTCTGTGTCTGTACACCTCTGTGTGTGTGTGTGTGTGGCGCAAAGAGATGTTTAAAGTGACCTGTCTGTGTTGTGTTCAGGTTGTCAGACTAGTCGAGGAACTGCATCAGGAGCAGGAGCACTCCCTGCACCTGGAGAGGATAAGGAAGGGCCTCGAAGCGCAGGTCAAGGATTTAAACGTGAAACTGGAGGAGGCCGAGCAGCTGGCCCTGAAGGGAGGGAAGAAAATCATTCAGAAACTGGAAGGTCGGGTAAGAACACGGGCCAGATAGACCCGGGCCCTCGTTGGGGGTTACCGAGTTAACGTAGGTAAGAGCAGTCAGTCCGTCGAGGGGGCGTGAGTCACACTGCGGATTGTTCCCAGCTGGAGGAAGCTGGCCAGATACTGGGGCAGGGTAAATGAATTCACCTGTTGGGTGTCACGATGGGGATTGCGTCTGTGAGGGTGAAGTTCACTGGATAACACACACACGGCTGCTGACTCCTGTCTCTCGGTAACAGGTGAAAGAACTTGAAGCGGAACTGGACGCGGAGCAGAAGCGTCACGGCGAGACGGTGAAGACCCTCCGTAAGAATGAGCGGCGGCTGAAGGAACTCGTGTTCCAGGCCGAGGAGGATCAGAAAAACCAGCACCGCATGCAGGAGCTGGTGGAGAGGCTCCAGAACAAGCTGAAGGCCTACAAGAGGCAGGTGGAGGAAGCGGTAAGTATGGATCGGCTCACGCTGGCAGCTTCAGCTGCTGAACTGGGGGAGTCGGAAAAGCTCAAGTTTATTTAGTGTCATCACCACACGGTGTCCCCCAAAGCTCTTTACAGCCAATGACATACTTTATTTCTTAAAGTTTATTTCTTATTGTCACAAGTAGGCTTACATTAACACTGCAATGAAGTTACTGTGAAAATCCCCTAGTCGCCACACTCCGGTGCCTGTTTGGGTACACTGAGGGAGAATTTAGCATGGCCAATACACCTAACCAGCACGTCTTTCAGATTGTGGGTGGAAACCGGAGCACCCGGAGAAAACCCACGCAGGCACGGGGAGAACATGCAATCTCCGCACAGACAGTGACACAAGCCGGGAATTGAACCTGGATCCTTGGCACTGTGAGGCAGCAGTGCTAACCCCTGTGCCACCGTGCCGCCCCGTGCCACCCCTGTGCTGTCTGACAGATGGCAATTCTACACAGAGACCTTGTTTTTTTTTGTTCTTTCATTGGGTGAGGGCTCCACTGGCAAGGCCAGTATATATAGCCCGTCAGGTGATGGTGAGCTGCCTTCTCGAACCTCTGCAGTCCACATGGTGTAGGTACACCCACAGGGCTGTTAGGGAGAGAGTTCCAGGAATGACCCAGCGACAATGAAGGAACAGAGATATATTCCCAAGTCAGGATGGTGAGTGCATTGTAGGTGGTGGCACCTCCTGCCCTTGTCCTTCTGAGCAGTAGAACTTGTGGGTTTGGAAGGTGCTGTCGGAGGGGCCTTGGAATTGCTGCAGTGTATCTTGTAGATGGTACACACTGCTGTCAGTGTGCAGGAAGGAGTGAATGTTTAAGTTGACAGGTGGGGTACCGATCAGGTGGGTTGCTTTGTCCTGAATGTCTTCAAGTGTTTTGTGTTGCTGGAGCTGCACTCATCCAATAAAGTCGAGAGTATTCCATCACACTCCTGGCTTGTGCCTTATAGGTGGTGGACAGGGAAGTCAGGAGGTGAGTTACTCGCTGCAGTATTCCCAGCCACTGACCTGATCTTGTAACCACAGCATTAATATGGCTAGTTCAGTTGAGTTTCTGGTCAATGGTAACCCCCAGGATGTTGTTGGCAGGATTCCAAAAGACTCTTAAGTCCTGTCAGTCAGGATGACAAACCTGAAAGGTTTACTTGATATGTATAGACTAATTATCGGAGAGTGGGTGTGTACTGTGTCATTGCCGATGATGAACTGGTACCTGGAACCGATGTACCTGAGACTGCCCCAGGTTCAACATCATGAGACCCAGTTTAACTTTGGTGAGGGACAGAGAGTAATGTGGGATCGAAGTGAGTTTTGATGCAGTTACCATTCCCAGGAGCAGGGCGATTTCCCAATTCCACAGGGGGCAGGGAGAGGGGGTGGGGGGGGGGAAGGAGGTGTGAGGGGAGGGGAGGGGGTGGTGGGAGAGCATATGGAAGTTCCCATCTTTGGAATTCTTGACCATTTCTTGTTTCTGTCTTCCCCCGCAGGAAGAACAGGCCAACATGAACCTTGCGAAGTACCGGAAGACGGTTCACGAGTTAGATGATGCGGAGGAGCGCGCCGACATTGCCGAGGCAGCATTGACCAAAATACGCACCAAGAACCGGGCCAGCTTTGGCAAAGGCTACTCCTCGGTAAAGGTTTCTGCTGCCTTCTCTCACCCTGTACAGAGGCACATTTAGTGTGGTGAATGGGACTGGGTGTTTGGCGCTGTTGGCGTCACAACTTTAATGCTCCCCCTGCCGACAAGATCTCCGTGCAAATCAGCAGAAAATTAATTTCCCTGCATCTAAAGGAAGGCTTGCATTTATATAGCACCTGTCCCCATCTCAGGTGTCATTTACAGCAGGTTCACCTGGACATGAACCTGTTGCGGGGGTCTCCCCTGGGGCATAACAGTGAGTACAGCCCCAGGGGAGAGGGACATGGCCTGGCAATGCCCCTTGACACAGGTTGACACCATGCCTATGCAGTGCCAACATGGCAGTGCTGACCTGTGCCAAGGGGCGTGCCCTAGTGGGACCCTCATGGTGTGGGGGGATGGGGAAGAGGGATTCATTTAGCTGTGGTGGTTGCCGGAGCAGACGGAGGAGCTGGAGATGGGGGGAGAGCCCTTGAAACCTCTGTGGTGGGCTAAGAGGTGGCAGGGGGAAGGGGTGGGGGGGGGGGGGGGGGGGGTGGTGGGGAGGAGGGTGGTAATGGTTTACTCAGTTTCTGATTGGCACACCGTTAAAGATGGTGCCAGGATCTCTGAGCAGCTGGGTTTTGCTGGCATTCTGAGGTTCTTCCCCCCCCCCCGCCACCGCCCCGTGCGATGGTGTGAAACACATCCCCTTGACTTTTTTGGCAGTGTGTCGTAAGATCTGGAAAGAACCACATCGGATCTCTCACCGGAAACAACACACTGCCTTTTTTTTGGTAAGAATTCGCCCTCAATTTTAATATTCAATTGAAAAGTAGTCTGCAGTGGTGACCATGAAACAAGCATTGATTGTTGTACAAACCCATCTGGTTCACAAGTGCCCTTTAGGGAAGGAAGTCTGCCGTCCTTACCCAGTCTGACCTACATGTGATTCCAGAGCCACGGCAAAGTGGTCGACTCTCAGCTGCCCTAGCCTAGCAAGAGATTGGTAATCCACAGAGCAGGAATAAATGTAGATTAAAAGGTGCAAGTCCAAAATAGTGCATAGTCATCCTGTGCATTTAAACAGCTGTGCTTTATGTTACTGTTAGGGATCTTACTGTTAGGGATTTATTGTAGAGACCCCCTGTGCTGTGCGCTACTCCAACAGGCCGCAGAGATGAGAAACGGGCGGCACGGTAGCACAGTGGTTAGCACTGCTGCTTCACAGCTCCAGGGACCTGGGTTCTATTCCCGGCTTGGGTCACTGTCTGTGTGGAGTTTGCACATTCTCCTCGTGTCTGTGTGGGTTTCCTCCGGGTGCTCCGGTTTCCTCCCACAGTCCAAAGATGTGCGGGTTAGGTTGATTGGACATGCTAAAAATTGCCCTTAGGGTCCTGAGATGTGTAGGTTGGAGGGATTAGTGGGTAAATGTGTAGGGATATGGGGGTAGGGCCTGGGTGGGATTGTGGTCGGTGCAGACTCGATGGGCCGAATGGCCTCTTTCTGTACTGTAGGGTTTCTATGATTTCTATGAAACCTCAGCAATTTGAGTCGGTGGCTTCCGATGTGATTTTGGAACCCAAAACCATTGTTGTCTTTTTGAACCTTGCGATGGTGCCTTGACGGAGACCTGTTGGGTTCTTTTTAATGGGGAAGGCAATGGCCCAGTGGTATTATCACTAGACTATTAATCAAGAAACTCAGCTAATATTCTGGGGACCCGGGTTCGAATCCCGCCACGGCAGATGATGCAATTTAAATTCAATAAAAAATATCTGGAATTAAGAATCTACTGATGACCATGAAACCATTGTTGATTGTCAGAAAAACCGACACGTCCTTTAGGGAAGGAAATCTGCCGCCCTTGCCTGGTCTGGCCTACACGTGACTGTAGATCCAAAGCAATGCGGTTGACTCTCAACTGCCCTCTGAATGAGGGCAACTAGGGATAGGCTGTAAATGCTGGGCAGCCAGCAACGCCCATGTCCCATGAATGAACTAAAAAAAAAGAATCAATGATAGATGAGATCTCCAGTGGCCTACCTACCAGTTGGTATGTGAGCTACACGTCAGATCTTTACCAAGCCCTGTTGGAAGGCTTTGTAGGGGCAAAGTGCTGCATGTGTAACACTGCTTCCTGTAGATTTGAGTGTCATCTGATGCCTGTGGCCTAAATAGTTCCACTCTCCCAGCTAAATCGAGAGCGAGCAGACACAAAAATAGATATCAAATATGGTTAAAATTACTAGAGTAGGTGGTTCTCCCGCAGAGCATTAGGAAATTGTCTCCTCCTCTTGACAAAAAACTAGAGATATTTGTGTAATTTGAATGGTTGAATTCCAACAAGATCTTAGCACCATTCTCAGCCTTTAGCCCCACCACTTACATTCCCTTTGATTTTTTATCTATGCCAGTCTTATCAATTACAGCCCCTCCCCGCCCTCCCCTCACCCTGATAATATAAATCATGTCTGTTTTTCCTTCTCTTCAGCTGACAAAGGGTCATCTAGACTCGAAACATTGGCCCTATTTCCCCCCCACAGATGCTGTCAGACCTGCTGAGATTTTCCAGCATTTTCTGTCTTTGTTTCAGATTCCAGCATCTGCAGTATTTTGCCTTTATCTAACATGTTTTTAACGTTATGAATTCTCTACCTGCACAGGCTCAAACCCAGCTGACGCACTGCTGAACCTCACTTTTTGCATTTTTCTGCTTCACAGCCTGTGCCAGCATCGAGTGGGTACTGACTCCTCGCAGTCTTCAACTCACCCAGCTGGCATTCTGCAGCCAGTTCCCCATCACCCCAGGACAACCCAACTCCTCACAACCCCCAAATTAACCTTAACCCACTTCAGAGCTCAGTGAAACCACTGGCTGTGTCTGTACCTTCCTGTGTTCTGTTTAACTGTCTCTGAGTGTGTGTGTGTGTACATGTATGCATCTGTGCATGTATTTATATTTGTGTATTGGTTTGGTGCATTGGTCGTGCTAAGTTCTCCCTCAGTGTACGCAAACAGGTCGGAGTGTGGCGCCTAGGGGATTTACAGTAACTTCACTGCAGTGTTAATGTAAGCCTACTTGTGACACTAATAAACTTTAAACTCCAAGCAGTAAAATGGTGGCTCGCAGACTCTTGGCATAGAGCATGCTGCGAGTGGCAGTTCTTTCAGCGTAGCCCATTACACAAGTTTCACTGGGCTTCTCCACAGCTGCCATTACAGTTCCTGCCCTGGCCACTCCAATATTTCATCCCGTTACCCCCCAACGGGAATTGTGACCCACGGTTTGGAAATCTGTGCCTTAAAACCTATTTTGGGAAAAATACACGACTTTGCAGTTGAGCTTTTCACATCTTTGATTTTGTTTCTCCTCATTCGATTTGGGATCAGTCTTATTGCTCGATGCTATTTTGTGTGCATGTCCAACTGAGGACATTGTAAAAGCCTTAGGATTACGTCTGCAGAGTCATGCTGCGCTATTCTGGCTATATTTATCGACATCCTATTTGCTTTCAGTAATTGCTGCACCAGATTGTCCAGACATTGGATAAGTCAGTGGTCACCCCCAGGTCAAAGTCTCCTTTTTATGGAAGCCAAGTCTTGTGTACTTAACGCTGCACAATATTTTAAATCAAAGAAAAATAACATTTGAGTCACAATTCTTGCACAATTTGTCTTTTTGATTTGTTTATTATTGTCATGTGTTGGTATACAGTGAAAAATATTGTTTCTTGCGCGCTATACAGATAAAGTTTATAGAGTACGTAGGGGAGAAGGAAAGGAGAGGGTGCAGAATATAGTGTTGCAGTTACAGATAGGGTGAAGAGAAAGATCAGCTTAGTATATGATAGGCCCATTCAAAAGTCTGATGGCAGCAGGGAAGAAGCTGTTCTTGAGTCGGTTGGTACGTGACCTCAGACTTCTGTGTCGTTTTCCCGATGGAAGAAGATGAAAGAGAGTATGCCCGGGGTGTGTGGGGGATCCCTGATTATGCTGGCTGCTTTGCCGAGGCAGCGGGAAGTGTAGACGGAGTCACTGATATATTGTCTGATACATTACCAGACTACATCAGCCTGTAAACTAGCCAACACGATTGATATACATCAAAACATACAGGATGCAAACAAACGACTTCTCTGACTCTCTCCGTCTTAATCCACAGGGTTACAATTCCCCCTTTGCCACCCTCGTCAGGTCCCCTAGCTCAGCTGGGTCAGAAGGTCGCGGCGAGAAAATGCTGAATGATGAAGATTCCACCTCTCTCATTCCCACTTACCTTAACTCCCTGAAGAAGTTGATTGTGGAATGACACCCGGAAGAAGAGGCCGCATCATCTCGCGCACTAACTGTTCCTGCGAAGAACGAAACGGGGAAATTGTTCCCACTGGAGTCACGTAAAAACAAAATGATGTGGACAGCTTGATGCCTTTGCTCCCTGCGTGTTGTAAATGGACATCCAGACTGGTAGGAGCTTCCAAATAAACTGTCTTACCAAGTGGCGTTTCATCCAGTCTTTAAAAAAGAAATGTATTTTCCTCACTTAATGGCTTGTGTTCAGTGTGACGATGTGCACTGTGCTTGCATGGGAGATCAGTTAGTCGGGAGCAGTGGATCATGGAACCAGTGGATCAGGCGTTCTTCCTCATTCACCGAGATGGTTCAATAATGTAGCGTTTAGTTAAATCAGTCAGATCGGTTAACAATATAACATGGTTAAACCTGGTCAGCTTTTCTAGATTCAGATTGTAGTTTGCTATGCTTGGACTCAACACTTGATTAGTTCTTGCTTTCCCTGAAGTTCCCTTCAGTGACGATCAAGCTCAAAGTGCTGATTTGTGATTTGAAGCCACACCATAGTAAAATGTTGGAATTTTAAACCAGTGCATTTTTGTATCACTGAGCATTGCATTATATTTATATAATATATATATATATATTGAGGACTGCTTGGTTGAATCTATAATGCAGCTTTAAGTAGCCCCCTAATTACAGATGGAATTCTCCGCAGCGAGTGCTTATTTTACCCTATAACGTCCTATAACTTTGATGTAATCTATGATGATTGTGAATATTATTCTGTGCATTTTAAAATATAATAAACCAATGTAATCTTCTTAGAACGGAATATTTTCTTTTGGAGGCGGGAAGATACAGCTGTTGTTGGAAATATAGTCACTGTGTTTTGACGACCAGTCCTCACCTTGAATACAAGCCACCATTAATGTTCACTGTCTTAGCTCACAGGTGGAGCAAGATGTTTGGAGTAAGTATTGAAAGGCAATCAGCTGAGGGAGAATATCCTTGCCATCAGCCAAGTGACTAGGAGCACCACATCTAACAAAGGCTCGACTTTACGTCCCCCCAGGATAATGTCTTTAGTGTTACTGAGTAGGAACAGCAACTGTAGGGAATCATTGTGATGTACTCAGCTAAGTGGCTCTTACTAATTGTACTGTTTTTGACTCAAAGCAGGGTGGATATTGAATGAATTAAAAATCGCAGGGGCATCACTGTGACACAGTGGTTAGCACTGCCGCCTCACAGCATCAGGGACCCGGGTTCGATTCCCAGTTTGGGTCACTGTCTGTGTGGCGTTTGCACATTCTCCCCCTGCCTGCGTGGGTTTCCTCCGGTTTCCTCCCACAGTCCAAAAGATGTGTGGGTTAGGTGGATTGGCCATGCTAAATTCTCCCTTAGTGTCGGGGGACTAGCTAGGGACTGTGGGGATATGGCCTGGGTGGTATTATGGTCAGTGCAGACTCGATGGGCCGAATGGCCTCCTTCTGCGCTGTAAGATTCTGTAAGTTAGTAAATAGAATGTCAGGAAATGCAGATTCTCAAAATTATGAGAGTGCAGAGGAAGGCCATTCAGCGCATCATGTCTGTACCAGCTCTCCAAATGAGCCATTCCCTTAGTGCCATTCTTTCCTTAGCCTGCATTCTTCCCTTCCAGGTAACTGTCTAATTCCCTTCTGAATGCTTCACTTACACCTGCCTCCCCCACACCCAACGCATTCCAGACCTTAACCACATACTGTGTGAAGAACTCTTTTATCACTTTTGCCATTCTGTGCCCTCTTATTCTTGAACCTCACACCAGTGGGAACAATTTCTCCTTATCTACTCTATCCAGGCCCCTCATGATTTTGAACACTCCTGGCCAAATCTCCCCTCTGCTTTTTGTTTTTACAGGGAAAACAGCCCTAAATTCCCCAATCTGCCTTTCAAAGCTAAAGTTTTTCTAAGCTTTCATCGCCTTGGCAATTTGTCAGCATTTTACCGTAAAACTTTCACATGGCTCCTCTTGGTAAATGAAATTCACAATGATCTAGCTCCCATTCCTGCCAACAAGATACACTGGGGAGGAGTCAAAGCTTGATGCTCAATCTCAACTAGCTGCCCCAGTGATTGAGATTTTTTTTGTCATTAAGATGGAGCAGTAAACAAATTCACTATAGCATTCAGCTATCATTCGAAGATACTCAGAATCATAGAGGCCATTCAGCCCATCATGCATGCACTGACAACAATTAATCTCACCCTGGCCCTATCCCTTCATCTACGACCCCTTTGACGCACAACATGTGAGCCAAAACAATGTTTTTGCCTATGACTGTAACTTCACATATTTACCCTGCCAGTCCTCCTGACACTAAAGGTCTATTTAGTGTGGCCAATCAACCTAACCCGCACATCTTTGAAATGTGGGAGGAAACTGGAGAACCTGGAGGAAACCCATGTAGACACAGGGAGAAGGTGCAAACTCTGCACAGACAGTAACAAAAGGTTGGAATTGAACCCGGATCCCTGGTATTGAGAGGAAGTAATGCTAACCACTGTGCCGCCCCAATACTCAATGGCTTTCACAGCTTGAATTACCATGAAAAGCACATGTACATAAGAAGATCCAAGTCTACTTAAAACAGATGCTGCAAGCATCTTGTGCAGCACACTTAAAACACAATGTTTCAACAAGATGTCATTTATTATATGGAAAACATTCAGGTTTTAGCAGCTACAGCCTTCTGATGAAAAAAAAATGCTTTTATGCTGTGAATGTTTTAATAACTATCACTTTAACTAGAGAGAACATGTATCACAACTCGCACAATATTCAAAGCAACATACACGTTGTTAAATAGGAATCATTGTATTGCTGCAAATGCAGCTTGGTCAAATTCATTTTGGGATACTTTCACATGAAATCATTGTGGACTGTGAACCTTATCTCCTTTGCTGATTGAAGCTGTTTCATGGAACCCCTTATCCAATACATTGTATATACAATATTTTAAATTTCGACAGAGAAACTGTGCTGTTATAACAGTGTCACTGGTTTTATGAAACCCAATGGCACTTAAGGATATGCAAATAGCTTTCATATTTAAAGTTAAGTGGATATGTTATTATCACCCCTGTCACTATACACTGGTTTTCCTGTAAACTAGTAATTGTATTATTCTTTAATGGAGTTTGCATTATTTAAAGAAAAGCATAGAATAGCAGCAGTGCCAAATCTTCCCCCACCCCCCCTCACTTAAATAAGCTAACAATGTGCACAAGATTAGATTTTCATTCGACTGCGTCTCACCTATCTACTATAAAGGTTGCAAATCTTACCAATGGTTTGCATGAGTGAGTAGCACAACTAACATTTCCAACAGGGAGTCTGCTTCTCACATCCAGTTTGTGAGCTGCTTTCTGTCCGCCCGCCCTACTTGGGGGGGGTTCGGGCAGGTGATGAGAGAGTAATGCCCTGGTTAATTTCCCCATGCTCCATCTTTCTAGTCTGATCCCACGTCCTGACACTAGGAAAGCAATCCAAGGACTGACTTCCCCCCCGAGGTATCTATCACTCCGAATCAGGGTGTGTTGAAAGCCCTTAGGTTTTAAACAAGTCACCTGAACTTCACAAAAAGACACAAATCATTGCTCCGTACCAATTATCTCCTTCAATTTTAGTGGCCATTGTGATGGGGCTTCTGCATTGTCATTGGTTTGATGTGATTATGGAATAGTGCATGCAGCAGCTCAGAAGAGCTGTAAAAGCCAGTGAAAATCTCAACATTGTTGTGAAGGCTTTGAATGTTGGATCGTTCATATTTTGAGATTCCATTCACAGCAAAAGAGTATGACTGAACTCTCGCTAAATAACGACACTTCCATCTGGAGAAACGCTACCTCCACATTCACATTGCTTTGAGAAACTAACTCATAGCATGTTGGGGGCCATAAATACTAAATCCACTTGCTGGTTTATAGAGGGAACTTATTTTTTTAGGACAGTTTGAACAGGCCATCATCACGTAACGATGGGTGACACCATTACAATGATGCACTGACCTACACAAATATACTTTAACATGGACTCAACCCAAGAACACTGAGGGCCTAATGGGACACAGAACCTTCTCTAATCACTTGCTCATAACATCCAAGAAAAACATATGCTGGAACCCAGAAGAAAGGGAAATGTTTTATAAGCTAATATAGGCAAAGTATATATGTATATTTTAAACAAAATTACGTCAAAAACATCGATTAGTGCTCACTAGTACACAATACATCATCATGCAAGGAAAGTGTGAATGGGTCTGACTGGAAAGTTGTAGGAATGAAGTGAACAGGGCACAAAATGGAAGGATGATCCTAGGCACCTCATTGCGGCCCAGCAGTAAGATGAAAAAATGGGCTGGGAAATGTTATAGAAAAAAAAGAAAAGAGATACTTAAACTATCCAATCACCCAAAAAGTAAAAAAGAAGCAATCTTAGTGACATAAGCTCCAACCAAAACAGGGGGAAGGTTAAGTTTCAATTTCAAAACCTGATGTGCCACAGTTCTGCCATTGAGGATTGAATTTGGGTGCTTTTAATCTCACCAGTGGTGCTCTTCAAAATCAAAAATTCAAACCTCATTCTTTGTTCCTTCCAAAAATCACAATTTTCACAAATAGTTCTTAGTGCACACCTTCAAACCTTCCTTCAAAATATGCTGGCTTACCCGCCGGGCTAGTTTGTGTCCAAACTGCGACAACTCTCAAATGTGGTCAACTACCAGGCATGTTGGGTGGGATTTTCCGGCCCCGTTCATCCTGAACACGGAAAATCCCACCCGAGGTCAACGAACCTTTCCGTGGTCCGTCCCTCTCCCACTATGATTCTTGTGGCAGGCGGAAGGGTAAAATTCGCCCCATTGTTTGGCTAACCTGCACGTGTGTGTGTGTGTGTGAGTGTGTGGGGGGGGGGGGGGGGGGGAGGTGAAATGTTTTCTACTCAGTAACCAAAGTGAGAACTGGTTTTCATGTGAAAGGGCCCAGTTTGATCAAGGGACAACCACATTGCACTGCTTGTTGGAATGTTAAGGAGTGTGGGAGGAGGGGGTGGGGGAGGGGGAAGATTGGAATCAATGACAGCCGAAGCACTCTTTATATATACATGCTTAGCATGCAAAAGAAAGCTCTTCCACCATTGCTGGCGAACAGGCAGTTTGATCTGCAAGAAAACTCCTATTAGCACAAAAAAAACAAACTGCTTATTAAAGTTGACACGGGTGGCTAAATATTTAAACATTTTTTTGTTCCATGAACACAAAAGGCACTGGGTTATGAGCTTGTACTGTAACTTTCATTGCACTTCATCTCCTCGGTTCAATCCATTCGTCTGAAGAACAGCAACAATTAACTGCTCAGTCAATGCCTGTGGGAAAAAAATATGTATTGCCTCTAAGGGCTTGCTCTCTATAATTCCATGTCCACAGGCCGGATGTGGCCTGTCTTGTGCTCTTTTACCCATAATTCTCTGTCGTTGCTGGGGTCAACCTTCTGGAGTAGCTTGTCCACTGGTTCAATAGTCTAGAAATGAGAAAAAAAAAACTAAGTGTGAAACCCTGCTAGACTTTCGTTACAAACTGGCAAGCATTCCCCAGAATCACAGAGTTGCTACAATGCAGAAGGAGGCCATTTGACCCATCGTATCAGCACTAGCTCTCCCCAAATGAGCCAGTCTCTTTGTACCATTCTCCAAGCTTCTCCCCATAACCTTCCTGTTCATTTAATAGGGTCAGTCCCTTTTGAATGCTTCAATTGAAACTGCCTCTGCCACAATCTTAAAGCATCCCAGACCTTTAAACCACATGCTGCGTGAAAAAGATACAGGAAAGAGATAGAGAATTTGGTGCGATGACAAAAATCTCTCCCTCAATGTCAACAATACGAAGGAGATAGTCATCGACTTCAGGAAGCGTAGTGGAGAACATGCCCCTGTCTACATCAATGGGGTCGAAGTAGAAATGGTCGAGAGCTTCAAGTTTTTAGCTGTCCGGATCACCAACAACCTGTCCTGGTCCCCCCATGCCAACACTATAATTAAGAAAGCCCACCAACGCCTCTACTTTCTCAGAAGACTAAGGAAATTTGCCATGTCAGCAACGACTCTGACCAACTTTTACAGATGCACCATAGAAAGCATTCTTTCTGGTTGTATCACAGCTTGGTATGGCTCCTGCTCTGCCCAAGGCCTCAAGAAACTACAAAGGGTCGTGAATGTAGCCCAATCCATCACGCAAACCAGCTTCCCATCCATTGACTCGGTCTACACTTCCTGCTGCCTCGGAAAAGTAGCCAGCATAATTAAGGACTGCACGCACCCCAGACATTCTCTCTTCCACCTTCTTCTGTCGGGAAAAAGATACAAAAGTCTGAGGACATATGACATCCAACTCAAGAGCAGCTTCTCCCCTGCTGCCATCAGACATTTGAATGGACCTATCTCGCACTAAGCTGATCTTTCTCTACACCCTAGCTATGACTGTAACACAACATTCTACACCCTCTCCTTTCCTTTTCTATGAACGGTATGCTTTGTATAGCATGCAAGAAACAATACTTTTCACTGTATACTAATACGTGACAATAATAAATCAAATCAAAAATATTTCTCATATCGCTTTTGCCAATAACTTTCAATCTATGCCCGCTTGTTCTTCATCCTTTCATTCTGACAAAAGGTCATTTAACTGAAATGTTAAATAAAAATGCTGTGGTCCTAAGAAGAGTCATTTTGGACTCAACCATCGACTTTCTTTCTCTCTCTCTCTCTCCACAGATGCTGCCTGACCTGCTGTGTATTTCCAGCATTTTCTGTTTTTATTTTGTATTTCGCTTTTGTATTAGGGATGTGGACTGCCCATTGATGCGTCACCCGGGTCTGCCTTGGCCTATTCTTGCCTTAGTTGCTCACCAGGAATACATCAATGTTGCAAAGAGTCGGAGAGCTGAGGAAAGAATAATGGAAGACGAAGATGAATCTACAGGTTTGGTTGGTGATGCTGAGCTTATATTCGAGAAGCTTGTAGGCTGTTGTGACCCAAAGTACGAAAGGAGATAAAGTAGATGCGCTTTGGATTTTTTAAAAAATTCATTAGTGGGATGTGGGTGTCGCTGACTGGGATTGCCCATCCCTAGTTGCCCTTAAGGCGATGATGGTGAGCCGCCTTCTTGAACTGTTGCAGTCCCCGAGATGTAGGTACACCCATAGCTGTTAGGGAGGGAGCAATGTGGTCAACTCTGCACTGCTCTCCAAGGGCAACAAGCCAGCAATGTCCATGTCCCAAGAATGAATTTTTAAAAAAGTAATGTCCATATGGAATCCCTACAGTACAGGAGGAGGCCATTCGACCCATCGAGTCTGTACCAACCACAACCCCACCCAGGCCCTATTCCCGTAACCCCACACGTTTAGTCTGCTAATTCCGCTGACACTAGGGTTAATTTAACATGGCCAATCAACCTAACCTGCATATCTTTGGAGTGAGAGAGGAAACTGGAGCACACGGAGGAAGCCCACGCAGACACGGGGAGAATGTGCACACTCCACACAGACAGTGGCCCAAGGCTGGAATTGAACCTGGGTCCCTGGCGCTGTGAGGCAACAGTGCTAACCACTTTGCCACTGTGCTGTGAAAGAATTTAAACTGCGGTTTTTGAGTTGAGGTCTGTAATAAACTGTACATTTTGTTTTGCCACCTAGTTTAAATAATTACCTTCATCATAAACTGTGGACAAAAGGCTTCTTTCCCTGATAACAATGGTCTATCAGCAGCTAAGCTGAACTGTTAAGTCTTCAGTCTTTGCCATTAAGGAGAGGCCAACATTATCAGCTTGAGTAAGACGAGATGCTGCTTTGATTGTATGAACTTACTGTAATGAAAGCTAACTCAGAACTGCAAGAAACAAAACTGGATCAATATAATCAGAAATTTGCTTAGCATGAGTTAATATCCAAACACTTTGGAAAAGATTTTCATATCCTGATAATCCCTGATAGCAACTGAGAAATTTGGCACCCATAAAGGGGCTGGGTGTGAGGTTTTTCTTTTGAAAACACTAACTCCATAAACCCTTAAACAAACGCAACAGAAAGTTTCTTTTTACAGTGCAGAGAAGGGAAATATCAGTGCCTCAGCCTAAAATAATATTTTCTCTTATTGCGTTTGAGCAGTAGGCTCCCATACATATCGGAAAGATCTGGAAAATTGACTCACCCTGGCAGGAGGACTGCACCAGGACAATTCAGTCAGGCCGCTTGGTACAGAGCGGGAAGCCCCACTCAGAGCAAACTGTGGTTCGACATATATGATGCAGTCTCGGATGGTACAAGGCCATGACTTGGGTGTGAACAATATTTAAGGTGGTAATGTATAGGGTAGGCTACATCGGCAATGGAAGGACAGTGCTCCACAATTGTCCACGACCAACATATAATATCCTTTACAACCTCTAACAAGAGAAACTTACTTCGCGCTGGTCGCTCTGCCTCAAACACAAACACACAGGCTGGAATGTTACGACCATTCACACCAGCGGGATTTTCCCATCCCACTGCTGTGAACGGAGATTTGGCTGTAATTCTGACTTCGCTGCAGCTGGGTTGTGGCGTGCACCGCTGGTAAGATCGCACCCGCAATTTCCAAAGCATTCTGCCAGATTCGAGAAACTCCCAAATTTGTAAATGTGGTTGAGTCACAAAGTTATACAACATGGAAAGAGGCCCTTGTGAGAGTTCCCGCCTCCACCACCCTTTCAGGCAGTGCATTCCAGACTCCCACCACCCCTGGGGTGAAAAAGTTTTTCCTCACATCTTCTATAAACCTCCTGTCCCTAAACTTAAATCTATTCCTCCTGGTTCTTGACCCTTCCATGACGGGGAAAGGTTTCTTCCTATCCACCCTATCTATGCCACTCATAATTTTGTACACCTCCATCAGGTCTCCCCTTAGCCTTCTCTGCTCCAAGGAAAACCACCCCATCCTATCCAGCTGAACCGCTCCAGCCCAGGCAACATCCTGGTGAATCTCCTCTGCACCTTCTCTATTGCAATCATATCCTTCCTACAG
The DNA here is from genome assembly GCF_964213995.1 of Mustelus asterias. Lineage (NCBI taxonomy): Eukaryota > Metazoa > Chordata > Chondrichthyes > Carcharhiniformes > Triakidae > Mustelus > Mustelus asterias. Next base: position 65,935,358 of record NC_135812.1, read on the forward strand.
TGTGGTGACCAGAACTGCACACAGTACTCTAGCTGTGGCCAAACTAGTGTTTCATAAAGTGCCATCATAATCTCCCTGCTCTTATATTAAATGCCTCGGTTCATAAAGGCAAGTATCCCATATGCCTTCTTAACCACCCTATCTACCTATCCTGCTGTCTTCAGAGATCCATGGACATGCACACCAAGGTCCCTCTGATCCTCTGTACTTTTTGGGCCCGAACATTCACTGTATATTCCCTTGCCTTCTTAGTCCTTCCAAAATGTATCACCTCACACTTTTCAGGGTTAAATTCCATTTGTCACTGTTCTGCCCATTGAACCAGCACGTCTATATCATTCTGTAATCAAAGGCTTCGCTCCTCACTATTTACCACACCACCAACTTCTGTGTCACCTGTGAACTTACTTATCATATCTCCTACATTCATGTCCAGATCATTAATGTACACCACAAACAACAAGGGAGCCAGCACCATACCTGTGGAACACCACTGGACACAGGCTTACAGTCACAAAAACAGCCTTCAACCATCACCCTCTGCCTCCTGTCACAAAGTAAGGGTTTTAACAACACCAGGTTAAAGTGTTGTTAAAACCCTTACTGCGTTCACCCCAGTCCAATGCCGGCATCTCCACATCCTGTCACAAAGCCAGTTTTTGATCCAATTTGCCAAATTGCCCTGGGTCCCATAGGCTCTTACCATGTTCATAAGCCTCCCATGTGGGACCTTGTCAAAAGCCTTACTGAAGGCCATATCGACTACATTCACTGCCCAACCCTCATCTACACACCTAGTCACCTCCTCAAAAAATTCAATCAAATTTGCAAGACATGATCTCCCTTTGAGAAAACCATGCTGACTATCCTTGATTAATCCTTCCCTCTCCAAGTGGAGATTAATTCTGTCCCTCAGTTTTATTTCCAATAGTTTCCCTACCACTCATTGTAATTTCCTGTTTTTCCCCTACTTCCCTTCTTGAATAATGGTACCACATTAGTATGTCCTGCGGTCCTCTGGTACCTCTCCTGTGTTGTTAAACACAACCTGGTGTTGTTAAACTTCTTACCTCTCCTGTGGCCAGAGATGATTTTAAAATTGTCAGAGTTGCTGCAATCTCCTCCCTTGCCTCCCACAGCAGCTTAGAATACATCTCATCTGGGCTTGGGGATTTATCCACTTTTAGACCCATTAATACCTCCTCCCTCTCAACATTGTTATTTAAGTAAATCACAATTCCCCTCCCTAATTTCTATACCTACATCATCCTTCTCCATTGTGAACACAGATGCAAAGTAAAACCTCTCCTACATCTTCTGGCTCCCGCCTCAATGGCCTCGTTGGCCCCTACTGGGCCTTACTCTTTCTCTGGTCATCTTCCTACCTTCAATACACTTATAAAACACCTTTGGATTTTCCTTTATTTTACCTACCAGTGTTTTTTTTTCATGCCTTCTTTTGCTCTCCTAATTTCATTTTTACGTAATCCCTTGCACTTTCTATACTCCTCTAGGGCTTCTGCTGTTTTGAGCCCTCAGTGTCTGCCATAAGCCTCCCTTTTTTCCCTTATCCAACCCTGGATACCCCCTAACATCCAGGGTTCTTTGGGTTTGTTGCTCTCGCCTTTCACTTTCACAGGAACATGTTGGCTCTGTACTCTCTCTATTTTCTTTTTGAATGACTCTCACTGCTCTGTAGATTTTCCTACAAGTAGCTGCTCCCAGTTAACTTTGGCCGGATCCTGTCATATCCTATTAGAATTGGCCCTCCCCCAATTCAGAACCTTTATTTCCAGTCCATCTTTGTCCCTTTCCATAACTACATTAAATCCTACTGACTTATGGTCACTGTCACCAAAATGCTCCCCCACTGAAACTTCTACCACTTGCTGATCCAGCACCACTCTCCCTCTTGTAGGATTTTCTCCGTATTGACATAAAAGCTCTTTAATTTGAAGAATTCTGCCCCCTTTCACACTTCGGACGGTTGGACAGTCTTCCCACATGTATACACGTCCTCACAGTTTTCAAATCTGATGTTGAGGTTTCCTCTGAGAAACAATCTTCTTTCAAAGAGTAAAAATGAACTATTTTTGGGCTCCAACCAATTTACGCTTGAAATTTAGCTTTAGAATGAGGGCTGGGAGTTGCAGGATCCTGAAGCATCTGGGAAGTAGAGTCAATGTCAAAGAATTGCCCTGAGGAATATCCACAAGGATAATAAAATCCTTTAACCTTTCTTGCACTCTGTTTTTCCACCATCCCTATTGGCCCAAGCGAAGCACATTTTGTTATTGAGACTTGTCTATCACGGAAAGGAGAGGCTGTTAGGTTGACGTTTAAAGGGACATGTCTTCTTATGGATTTGTCTCATCGCATGTAGGGCCACTTTATTCTAAGTACAAGGTAGAGAAAATAGAGAGCATTTCCTCTGGTCACTGAGGTGGCAGCATTGAAAGCAAATATGGGAACCTCATTTTTTGCTAATGAAAATCTCTCAAGGCCAATAATAGTACAGATGTAGTGAGGTCTGTCATTTAAATAAAAAATTCAGCTCATGGTGGTACTTTGAGGGAGGGAGATGAATTGTGCTTAAAGAACATTAAAATATCCTTTTGGAAGCCTGCGAAAAGTTAGGGGCGAGGTAGCTTAAAGGCAAGTGGTCATCTTTTCAGAACTTGCTTTGAAAGCTTAAGCTGCAGCATTGGAAAACCTTGTATTGTGTATAGGTTTGTTGAATAAATACAATCTGTAGACCAGGCTTATCCAACAGATGACCCATTGCGGCTCGCAAAGACCCGGTATGTGACCCCCCACTCCCCTGGAGCCAGTGTTCAAAAGCAAATCAGACAGGCCGGTAAGTGAACACCAGGATTTAGCAAGGGGCAGCTCCTTTAATCACACGCTGTTTCTTTCCTGCATTTGCTACTGCTCGGTTCACTAGTGAAATCAGTCGTAAATGAGGCAGAGAAACAGTCCCTGGTTGGAAGAGCAGTGAGCACTGGCGACATGAGTGTGCTGAGAGCTGCAGGGCCGGAAAAGTGAAGATGGGGTGAGAGAAGTAATTTGGGTCAGCAAAGGCGTGGCTGGGGTCGTGAAGGGTGAATTTACAGTGGGGTGGGTGGATACTGTAGTGAGAAAGTGCATGTGTAAAAGAGGGAGAGGGGGAGTGAGTGTTTGTTGGTGCGTGAGATTGAGAGGGAGCGTGTGGGGGGTGGGGGAGCGTGCGGAAGGGGGGAGGGAGAGGGGAAGCGTGCGGAGGGGGGGCGGGAGAGGGGGAGCGTGCGGAGGGGGGGTGGGAGAGGGGGAGCGTGTGGAGGGGGGGTGGGAGAGGGGGAGCGTGCGGAGGGGGGGCCGGAGAGGGGGAGCGTGCGGAGGGGGGGCCGGAGAGGGGGAGCGTGCGGAGGGGGGGCGGGAGAGGGGGAGCGTGCGGAGGGGGGGGCGGGAGAGGGGGAGCGTGCGGAGGGGGGGCGGGAGAGGGGGAGCGTGCGGAGCGGGGGGCGGGAGAGGGGGAGCGTGCGGAGCGGGGGGCGGAAGAGGGGGAGCGTGTGGCGGGGGCGGGAGAAGGGGAGCGTGTGGCGGGAGAGGGGGAGCGTGCGGAGGGGGCGGGTGCGTGTGGAGGGGGTGGGAGAGAGGGAGGGCGAATGTGGGGGTGGGAGAGGGGAAATGTGTGTGGCCGCGGGAGGGAGGGAGCGTGTGGGGACGAGGGGAGGGAGTGTGTGGGGGCAGGAGAGAGGGAATGTGTGTATGGCAGCGGGAGAGAAGGAGTGTGTGGGGACGGGAGGGTGGGAGCCTGTGGGGGCGAGAGGGATGCCTCCCTCCCAATCTCATGATTCTCAGTCTCCCTCATCCCCCACACACTAATACATTCTCTCACCCACTCTCTCAGACTGGAAGTGAGCTGTGTTGCGCACACTCTCAGTCTATTAATTACTATTTTTAAAGATGATCAATTTATTGAACAAAGAACCAAGAAAATTACAGCACAGGATCAGGCCCTTCGGCCCTCCAAGCCTGCACCGACTATGCTGCCCAACTGAACTAAACCCCCCGATCCTTCCGGAGACCATATATCCCTCTATTCCCATCCTATTCATATATTTGTCCAGACGCCCCTTAAAACTCACTATCGTATCTGCTTCCACCACCTCCCGAAGCAGCGAGTTCCAGGCACCCACCACCCTCTGTGTAAAAAAACCTGCCTCATACACCTTTTACTTTGCTTTTTCCACTCAGCAAGTTGTTTCTTTGCTACATCATCAATATTTATATTCAAAATCTACACATTGACCTCTTGTGGGAGAAGGATGGAGATATGGCAAGTTTGTGGGTCACTAAGTTGCAACCACTCCCCCCTCACCCCACTTCCCCCATCCCCCAACAGCTGTGTGATGGCTGACTAGGTAGATAATGTGGATGGTTCCCAGACTCCAGCTGTGCACTGGGTCCGTCTGAAGGAGCCGGCCTGTCAGTACTCGCAAAACTCGAGATGTGGGAGATAACAGCACGTTTTAGCGAACATGATACATTCCCATCCATTCTTTTCCTTTCACATCAGTTTGCTTGGCAGAGAAAGTGAAATGATGGTAGGTCTCCGAGTGTGATTAACAGTCGGACAACCCTAGGAAACATCTGCCCTGGCCATAACCATCGCTGTCGCTGGGTCAAAACCCTGGAGCTCCCTCCCTAACAGCACTGTGGGTGTTCCTATACCTCAGGGATGCAGTGATTCAAGAAGGCAGCTCACCACCACCTTCACAAGGGTAATGGGCTATAAATGCTGAACTAGTCAGTAACGCCCATATCCTGTAAAATGCATTTTTAAAAATTGTATTGTTTGGGCCTATATGGCAGAAGAATCTCCTGTGATTCCACAAGAGCTGTCTCCCACACCCACTTCTGGAGGCCAATCTAGAATGCAGAAGTTTCCAAGTCTGTGTGGAGCAGGGCCAAACCTTTCACTCAGTGGCACTCGTTCAATCCAAACAAACATGTGAAATAGAAGCAGAAGTAGGCCATTCACCCCTCATCCTGCTCCGCCATTCAGTAAGATCGTGGCCAATCTATTTGTGTTTCTAATTCCACATTCCCATCTACCCCTGATAACCTTTGGTGAACAAGAATCAAGATTCAATGACCCCGCCTCCACCACCCTCTGAGGCAGGGAGTTCCAAAGTCGCATAACCCTCTGAGAAAAGATCTTCCTCCTCATCTCAAAGGGTGACCCCCAATTCTGAAGCACTGTCCCTTGGTTCTGGACCACCCACAAAAGGAAACATCCTTTCCACGTCCACCTTGTTGAGACCAGTAAGGATCTTATAGACGTCAATCAAGTCACCCCTCACTCTTCTAAACTCCTAGTGAAAATAAGCCCTTCTGTCCAGCCTATCCGAATAAGACATCCAGCTCACTCCAGGTATCAATTTAGTCAACCTCCTCTGCATCGCCTCCGATGCATTTGCATTCTTCCTCAAATAAAGAGACCAAAACGGTACATAGTATTTGTGATGCGGTCTCACCAATGCTCTGCATAACTGAAGCATAACATCCTACTTGTAGTCAATTCTTCTCATAATAAAGGATAGCCTTCTATTAACCTTCTTAATTACTTGCTGTACCTGCATACTAACTTCTTGTGACACATGCACGGGACACCTAGATCCCTCTGCCCCTCAGAATTCTGCAGTCGTTCTCTGTTTAAGTAATACTCTGCTTTCTTATTTTTCCTGCAAAAGTGCACAATTTCACATTTCCCACATTGTACTCCATCTGCCACATTCTTGCCCATTCATTCAATACATCTATATCCAGCTGGAAACTCATTACAACATATTTTCCTACCTATCTTTGTGTCGTCTATAGATTTAGCTACCATGCCTTCACTCCCCTCATCCAAAGTGCAAAATGTTGAGGCCCCAACACAGAACCCTGAGAGACTCCCGCAGTCACAGTTTTACCCTGTCCCTGATGACAAGGTAAACTACTCAATATCACACAGGCAGATTGCGTGCAATAAATTGTTTACCATTTATATGTTAAGCCCTCACATAATTTATTTTATAAAGTCCTATCCATACCTAAAGGTCAGCAGGTCACATACTGAGGCAGCAGCTTTGAATTGAGTGTCTTACTATACTCCTGTCCTCCAGTACTTCACACGTCAAACCATTGTAACAAAGTTATGATCAATTACTAATGCCTACAGAATGGGCACATGTCTATGCTTACATATGTGTCCTTCAACTTGGGATGTTCCGTAATACAAGGAACAGACTCGAGACTGGAAAACACACAGAAATCCTCACGTCCCTTGAAAAGAGGTCACCTTGGACAACTTGACATATGAGAGCTGAAAGGAATTAAGGAAAGGAGAAGTGGTGTTTGTTTGCATCTTCTGAACGTACATTTTTCCCTTTGGGGATTAGTTGGGAAGCATTGGAAGGATTAACAGGCTGATTATCAACTTGTTGAAACACGTCATGAATGCTCCTTCTGTGGTCAACAAGTCCTGGAGTGGGACTTGAACCCGGAGCTCGTGGCTCAGAGGCAGAGGCACAAGACCTCCCAACTGGTGAAGCAGTGAACCTCACACAAGGTAATGTCACCCTGTACACATGACTCAGGTTCTCATACACTCCCCACAGCCATGCACAGAAGAACACAGATATCACACACACCCTGTCTGGAAATGCAAACTAGCTACTGTTTTTTTTAAATTGTAGACCTCACAAAGTTGCCAATGGTCCAGAACAACACAACAGCAACACAGAAATGTGCATCATTGCTCAAGGAAGTAAGTACTAGCACATATGCTGAGGTAAGGGAGTTCAGAAGACATAAGAACTAGGAACAGGAGTAGGCCATTCAGCCCCTCAAGCCTGCTCCTCCATTCAATACGATCATGGCTGATCTCATCTTGGCCTCATCTCCACCTTTCTGCCCACTCCCCATAATCCTTCATCCTGCTACTAAATAAAACCTATCTATCTCCTCCTCAAATATGTTGAGTGTTCCAGCATCCACTGCACTCTGGAGTACAGAAGTCCACAGATTTATAAACTTTCAGTAAAGTAATTCCTCCTCATTTCGGTTTTAAATTTGCCACCTCTTGGCCTAAAACTATGGCCTCTCATTCTAGAATGTCCAATAAGGGGAAACATCCACTCTACATCCACCCTGTAAATCCCCTTTAGCATCTTATATACCTCAATTAGATCTCCTTTCACTCTTCTAAACTCCAGTGAATATTGGCCTAATCTCGCTTCATAAAACAAATCCTTCATCTCTGGAATCAATCCAGAGAACCTTCGGTGAACTGTAGGTTATGCACTGGTGAAGAGAAACACATGTAAATGAAAAGAAAGGATGGGAACACAGAATCCCTACAGTACAGAAGGAGGCCGTTCGGCCCATCAGGTCTGCACCAACCCTCCGACAGAACATCTCACCCAGGACCAGCCCCCCAACCTCCGTATATTTACACACGTACACATCTTGAGACATTAAGGGGCATTTATCATGACCAATCCATTTAACTTGCACATCACTGGCGTGTGGGAGGAAACCGGAGCACCTGGAGGAAACCCACGGAGACAACGTGCAAACTCCACACAGACAGTGGCCCAAGCAAGGAATTGAACCAGGGTCTCTGGCGCTGAGGCTCAACAGTGCTAACCACTGACGCCCATAAGTGCTGATTACTGCTTCAATCATCCATATGATCTGTGCAGCCATATTTGTTCATTCAGCGGACTAACCTATAATGAGCCAAGGCACAAAAACAACTTGCATTATATAGCAACCAAATGATTCGTAGGAACATTATTGGACAAAATTTGCCACTGAGCTACATAAGGAGATTAAGACAGATGACCAAAAGCTTGGCCACAGGTAGATTTTCAGAAGCGTTTCAACAGAGGAAAACAAGATAGAAAGGTTTAGGAAGGGAATTCCAGACCTTGGGACCTAGGCAGCTGAAAAGTATGGTTACTAATGGTGGAACAATTAAAATCAGGGAAGACCAGAATTGGAGGAGCAGACAGAGGGAGGGTTATGGGTTGCAGGAAGTTATGGAGAAGTCGGGAGGGGCTTTAAAATAAGAACAGGAATTTTATCACTGACACCTTGCCAGACCTGGAGCCAACATAGGCCAGGGAACACAGCGGTGAGGGATGGACCAGACATGACGAGCTTCGGGAATGGGAACAAAATTTTGGATAAGCACAAATTTATGGAGAGTGGAATATGGCTCGTTGGAAATTGCCTTTTTCTGTGCCATTTTAACTTCAGTTCCTGTTCTGATTCAATTCCTGTAGATGCTTCACTTACAATCTCTTCCCGGGTAATTCAGCATAAAATAATTGTCCTTTTTGGGACTTCGAAAAGTCTGCAGAAGTTGCTTTTGGGTAAATAAAATATGGGCGGCACAGTGGTTAGCACTGCTGCCTCATCGTGCCAGAGACCCGGGTTCAATTCCCGGCTAGGGTCATTGTCTGTGTGGAGTTTGCATGTTCTCCCCGTGTCTGCATGGGTTTCCCCCGGGTGCTCCGGTTTCCTCCCACAGTCTGAAAGACGTGTTGGTTAGGTGCATTGACCCGAACAGGCGCCGGAGTGTGGTGACGAGGGGAATTTCATAGTAACTGCATTGTAGTGTTAATGTAAGCCTTACTTGTGACTAATAAATAAACTTTAAATTAAAAAAATTGTCCCTAATCATTAATCTAAAATCTATAATACTAAAAAAAGATTAATTTTTATTTAAATCTTTAATAACCATAGGAATAAAAATGTTAGAATCAGATTATAAAAGGAACAATACGGGATTGTGCACCAGATACATTCTGATTGTTTTTGCATGCACGCTGGGTCCTTAATAAGGCAGCAGCACAAGGTGGGAGTTAATTCTACCTTGATAGTGGCTTAAAAATGACGATATCAGATCATATTTCTGTCCTGGTTTGAAATGAAAATTAGGAGAGATGTGTATAATGAATAGTTGATCATTGATTTACACTGATGCCCTACAGCTGATATGACTCCCACAGCATGATTGAGTCTTCTCATACACAAAGGGCAGATGATCACAATGGCCCACCGAGAGTGTGGCGGGGTGGCACAGTGGTTAGCACTGCTGCCTCACAGCGCCAGGGAACCAGGTTCAATTCCGGCCTCGGGTGACTGTGTGGAGTTTGCACTTTCTCCCCGTGTCTGCGTGGGTTTCCTCCGGGTGCTCCGGTTTCCTCCCACAGTCCAAAGGTGTGCAGGTTAGGTGGATTGGCCATGCTAAATCGCCCCTTAGTGTGAGGATTAGCAGGGTAAATATGTGTGGTTACGGGGATAGGGCCCTGGGTGGGATTGTTGTCAGTGCAGACTCGATGGGCCGAGTGGCCTCCTTCTGCACTGTAGGGATTCTATGAGAGCAATCAGGTGCAAACCGTGGTGGGATTTTCCAGCACCACCCACCGCCAGGCTCGTCCAGTCCCGCCGAATGTCACTGGAATTGTGGCTGGGCTGCCGAATCTCCTGAGGCAGGTGGGTCCCGCCACGATGGGGCAAAAAAATCACTGCCCATATCTGGGAACAATCGTCCAATCTTTTGATTTGATTTATTATTGTCACATATATTGGGATACAGTGAAAAATATTGTTTCTTGCGCACAATGAAACATTCATAGAGTAGAGAGGAGAAAAGGAAAAAGAGAGGGTGCAGAATATAGTGTTACAGTCATAGATAGGGTGTAGAGAAAGATCAGCTTCATATACGGTGGATCCATTCAAAAGTCTGACGGCAGCAGAGAAGAAGCTGTTCTTGAGTCGGACGGTATGTGACCTCAGACTTTTGTATCTATTTCCCGACGGACGAAGGTGAAAGAGAGTATGTCTGATTCCCCCTTTCACTTGTCCAGTGGAGCTGGTCAGAAAACCTACCCCGTGACCGAAAGAGTATTGGATTTTCTTTTGCACCCTGCAATCCTATTTTCGACTGCATCTAAATTTTGCTCGCCACTGAAGAATCTTACACGCTGAAGTAAACAGGCACGAATGTAAAGAGCCACCTGCTGCACTTAAGTAAGTTGGCAGCTGCAAGGAGGAAAATTTTAAAAAAGGCCTCAACACATGTCAAACTGCAAAGCGGTTTCAGAAAACTGACACCCAAAATGCTAATGGGCCAGATATAGATCTATCATCTATCTGTGTGGGATTGACTCCAGAGACTCAACTAAATTGCTACATGCAGCTTGAACACATGTAAAATGAAACGATCCAGTTTAGGCATTCGCAAAACATGCAATATAAATCTAGCCAGCTACTTGTAACGAGGCAGCGGGAGCCCTGGGCGCAGTGAACTTGATCACTGCTGAAAAGGCAATTAAACAAATCTCAATGACCTTTTTTCAAAGCATCGCTGAGCAAATAAACAGTTCTGAATCCTTGATGATTAATTTAGAAGGCTAATGTCTGATTTGTTGACCAGATCAAATGTCAGTGAGAAATCAAGCCTACGCAACCTTTTTTTCCCCCCCAACACCTTTTACCACTGATTAGATGGCTACCAGCAGACAAAGAAGAGGAGCTATCATTGTAAAGGGTTGTTGTTCCACCTTCTGCACTGGATTCCTGCCACAGCATTAAAAAGGAAGCGTTGCTATTGGAAACAGCTTGGGCCTTGCCAACATCAGAGCAGCAATAAGCTAGTTACTCTATATTACTGACAAGATAAAAAAAGACGACAGCTAATTAACACAAGCAGCCTACTGCCAGGGATGCCAACATTCTAAAACGAGTGCTTCGAACACTAGAAGCAATGAGACTATGGTGTGCGGGTTAACTTATCTAGAACATTTTGAAATACACACAGAGGAAAATCAATGAGGAAGTGAGTTTTTCTTTAAAGGATTACATTAAAATAGCAGCTAAAACATCAGTGGAAGCAAATAGCACAGATGGAGAATTGTAGAGCTCTTCAAGGAAAGGGACAATTGAGGGGTACAAATTATTAGAACTGGTCGGATGGACCATTCCATCTTTCTATGTTGCCCACACATGTTAAAATTGTATAAAACTTTGGAATTAAAGTTTTCCTATAAATGTGCCTCCTGCTGCCACACCCCCCACACCCACTGCCCCCCCCCCCCCCCCCCCCCCCACACCCCATCTTAAGTTTCCAAAACAATTGTGGACAAAAGGCAGCAGCTTTATTATTGCGTGAAAGTTCTCCAGTGGTTCCACAGGAGCAAGATTTCTTACACTTTGGTTGAACATGTCTGTCTCATGACGAAGCTGTGTGTACTGACAGAGGTGTTGCCGAATCATTTCAATCCTTTCGACCTCCAACCTCTCAAGTTCCTGGATAGTTAAAAATAAACAGAATTATTGGTGAAACGAGTGTCCCCTAACACTTGCAAGTTTCTGTCAATTTATTCAAATTTAACACCTGAGTGACTGATTCGCGCCAACACTTTGAAATTGTCTTTGGTCAATGGAAAATGAGGCTGCGGGTCCAATTCTGTCAGCCTGAAAGTTCCGCACACGAAGACGGCCTCAACCGGGATCTTGGGTTCATGTCACACTATCTGTAACCCCCACGACTTGCCTGGGCTTGCAAAATCTCACTAACTGTCCTGTCTGGAGACAATACACATCTCTTTAACCTGTGCTTAACTCTTTCTCCACTCGCATTGTCTGTACCTTTAAGACTTGATTACCTCTAAAGACTCGCGTTCCAATCATTAGTTTGTAAATTGAGTTTGTGTCTTTATATGCCCTGTTTGTGAATAGAACTCCCACTCACTTGACGATGGAGCAGCGCTCCGAAAGCTAGTGGCTTTTGCTACCAAATAAACCTGTTGGACTTTAACCTGGTATTGTGAGACTTCTTACTGTCTGAAACCAGACCAGGCACCGTAATCCAGCCAGAAGTGGAGCCTACTCCAACAGTAGGCAGGCCTCGCAAGAACTTAAATTGCAAATTTAGTCAACAATTAGTAAAAGAGGTTAAACAAAAAGATTATTTGGCCCAACTGCTCTGTAGCCGTGTTTTCATCCTCTGTACAAGGCACTTCTCATCTAATATGTTTGTATTTCTTTATCCTGCAAGTACTTTTCTAGTTTCCTTCAAATCGCTTCACATTAACTACTCCCTGGAATAGCGAGGTCCCCATTCTATGTTCCTCACCACCCTCTGGGTAACAAAACATTATTGGAACTAGTATTAGACTCTGGGTAATCTATTGGCTGGTGGCACTCAGTATAATGATGCTAATTCACTTTGTGCTCCCAGTGACTCTCAATAATTAACCCAGGTGATCCTTGTGAACCATGGAATCCCTACAGGACAGAAGGAGGCCTTTCGAGTCTATACCGACCACAATCCCACCCAGGCCCTATTTCTGTAACCCCATGCATTTACCCTCTTATCCCCCTGACACTAGGGTCAATTTAGCATGGCCACTCAACCTAACCTACATAGCTTTGGACTGTGGGAGGAAACCGAAACACCCGCAGGAAACCCATGCAGACACGGGGAGAAAGTGCAAACTCCACACAGACAGTGACCCGAGGCCGGAATTTAACCTGGGACCCTGGCACTGTGAGGCAGCAGTGCTAACCACTGTGCCACCATGTCACCCAATAACCTCAGCCGGTACGGGATTTGAACCCATGCTGTTGCCATCACTCTGCATCACGAAACCAGACATGCAGTCAAATGAGCTAAACTGATCCCGGCTGTTGTGTAACAGCCCATTTTCATATTTATCCAGTTACAAAAGGCACTTAAAAAGAGCACATGGATATGGGATGCCAGTTCACCTGCTGATCATTTTCTCCTAGTGAGAAAATCTGCCAAGAGCTACGGCTGGGGTCAATGGCACACGGGGTTTGGGAGTGGAGCGGGGAGGGGAGGCAGAGGGGTTGCCATGGTTTTGTCAATCTTGAACTGAACAAATGAGCAATTAAAGGCAGGGTTGCAGTTGAATCACGGCCCCCTTTAATGCCTGGCTTCCATCGGATAGCTTTCCAAACAACCGACTCCAGTTGAAAATTGGAGCGCTACTATCACTACTATCTGAGGACACAGAGGGTGGAGCGTTCCCATCCTGCCCGCCATGGGAATCGTAGCGGGCAGGATAGGACCATGCAAAGGTCAACTGACCCCGGGCAGGATTTTCCGGTCTGGGGCAAGCATGGCCAGAAAATCCCACTCTCTGTCTTGTACAGTGCATCTTTAATGCATTTGCTGTTTTCATTTCTCAGGGGCTGAGGAGGCTGTGTGCAGGTTATAGTGGATACATGTTGACAATCTACCCCTCGCAGCAAGAAGTAAATAACAGAATCTGATGGATGCAAAGCCACTTGCTGCACTCTGGCAGAACAATGCTGCTGCTGCTGCTGAAAGGCCGTCTGGCACATCCCCTTGCTAAAGCGCTGTGCCTTTAGCCAGCGCAAGAACGATAAACACAGGTTTAATTTATTACTGGTGCAGTATTTCCAGCTACCGCAGGATCTGCTTTGTGAGTTCACCACTTTTCTAACAGGAAACAGATGTGAAACTCGCACCGCTAGCTACTCTCCTGAACACGGCAAAACAGGAACTGATCAAACTGACTCTCTTAATGTGCCCACTACTTTGTGCCCAATACCTATGGTACGTGGGTGCAAAGCAAACAGCTCATGCTGGAAGCAGCAGAGTAGGTTGGCCAGATTGCAGAAGGGTGGGTGAAGGGAGATGGTGGTGTTGTGGTAATGTTGTGGACTTCGTAATCCAGAGGCCCAGGCTAATGCTATAAGGGTTCAAATCCTACCTTTGTGAAATTTAAATTCAATTAACATAGCTCTGGAATTATAAAACTAGTTTCAGCAATGGTGACCATGAAACTATCACAACTTGTTGTAAAAACCCCATTTAGTTCACTAACGGCCTGTAAGGAAGGGAAAGAAATCTGCCATCCTTACCCGGTCTGGCCTATACGTGACTCCATACCCACAGGGACATGGGTGACTCTTAACTGCCCTCTGAGATTTACCTAGAAAGTCACTCTGTTCAGGCTGGGCAAGAGATGCTGGCATTGCCAGCTACACCCACATGCCATTAAACATGTTGGATTTGTGCACCACAGTCTTAAAAAGTTTTATTTTTAAAGTTTATTTATTAGTGTCACAAGTAGGCTTGCATTAACACTGCGATGAAGTTATTGTGAAAATCCCCCAGTCGCCACACTCCGGCGCCTGTTCGGGTACACTGAGGGAGGATTTAGCATGGCCAATGTACCTAACCTGCATGTCTTTCGGAATGTGGGAGGAAACCAGAGCACCCGGAGGAAACCCACACAGACATGGGGAGAATGTGCAAACTCCACACAGACAGTGACCCAAGCTGGGAACCCATGTCACTGGCACTGTGAGGCAGTAGTGCTAACCACTGTGCCACCCCACATTTATACAGCAATCTTCACAACCTCAAGAATGTCCCAGAATACATTTTGAAATGTGGTCACTGTTGCAATGCAGGAAACACAGCACCCTGATTGTGCAATCCCACAAGCAGCAATGAGATAATGACTAGATAATTTCTTTATGAAGCGATTTGAGTAATAAATATTGACCATGATAGCAGGAAAAGCCACATGTCCTTCTTCAAAGCAGTGCGTGGAATCTTTCAGGCCTACCCAAGGGGCCTTGGTTTAACCCATCCAAAGGATAGCACCTCTCACAGTGCCCACACTCCCCAAGAACAGTGCTGACTGACTTAAATAGGAAATCTTGATGACTTCCACTTTTGCTCTGGGGTTGGGCACTTTAGGCTGCAAGTTTGCGAGTCCTCAAAAAAAAACCACATTGAAAAATATCCTTTACACTGAATAATGCAGCACATAACATGTTATCTGATTAAAAACAGGAGCCATGGGTTCAAAATGGAGGAGTCAGGGATAAGGAAGGAAATCAGTGGAAATTTTTCACCCAAAGAGCCACAAAGTTCTGGAGTAAAGGAAGCCACTAGGGTGGGGTGAAGAAATAGTTAATGTAAGAGCTGGTTCGATCAGCAAGTTGAGTCAAAAGGCCTTGCACATTTCTTGATAATCCTTGCATTATTTGAATTAAGTTTTCAGTTCTTTGCTCATTACAGTGCAGGTCATTTAAAGCAAGTCCAGTTAATGTTCTGACAATTATTGTTTCACCCCCACAAACATTTTGATTTGATTTATTATTGTCACGTGTATTATCATACTGGGAAAAGTATTAGAACATAGAACATAGAAAGCCACAGCACAAACAGGCCCTTCGGCCCACAAGTTGCGCTGATCATATCCCTACCTCTAGGCCTATCTATAGCCCTCAATCCCATTAAATCCCATGTACTCATCCAGAAGTCTCTTAAAAGACCCCAACGAGTTTGCCTCCACCACCACCGACGTCAGCCGATTCCACTCACCCACCACCCTCTGAGTGAAAAACTTACCCCTGACATCTCCTCTGTACCTACCCCCCAGCACCTTAAACCTGTGTCCTCTCGTAGCAACCATTTCAGCCCTTGGAAATAGCCTCTGAGAGTCTACCCTATCCAGACCTCTCAACATCTTGTAAACCTCTATCAGGTCACCTCTCATCCTTCGTCTCTCCAGGGAGAAGAGACCAAGCTCCCTCAACCTATCCTCATAAGGCATGCCCCCCAATCCAGGCAACATCCTTGTAAATCTCCTCTGCACCCTTTCAATGGCTTCAACATCTTTCCTGTAATGAGGTGACCAGAACTGCGCGCAGTACTCCAAGTGGGGTCTAACCAGGGTCCTATAAAGCTGCAGCATTATCTCCCGATTCCTAAACTCAATCCCTCGATTAATGAAGGCTAGTACGCCGTACGCCTTCTTGACCGCATCCTCCACCTGCGAGGCCGATTTAAGAGTCCTATGGACCCGGACCCCAAGGTCCTTCTGATCCTCTACACTGCTAAGAATGGTACCCTTCATATTATACTGCTGCTTCATCCCATTGGATCTGCCAAAATGGATCACTACACACTTATCCGGGTTGAAGTCCATCTGCCACTTCTCCGCCCAGTCTTGCATTCTATCTATGTCTCGCTGCAACTTCTGACATCCCTCCAAACTATCCACAACACCACCTACCTTGGTGTCGTCAGCAAACTTACCAACCCATCCCTCCACTTCCTCATCCAGGTCATTTATGAAAATGACAAACAGCAAGGGTCCCAGAACAGATCCCTGGGGCACTCCACTGGTCACTGACCTCCATGCAGAGAAAGACCCCTCCACAGCCACTCTCTGCCTTCTGCAGGCAAGCCAGTTCTGGATCCACAAGGCAACAGCCCCTTGGATCCCATGCCCTCTCACTTTCTCAAGAAGTCTTGCATGGGGGACCTTATCGAACGCCTTGCTGAAGTCCATATAGACCACATCCACCGCTCTTCCTTCGTCAATGTGTTTGGTCACATTTTCAAAGAACTCAACCAGGCTCGTAAGGCACGACCTGCCCTTGACAAAGCCGTGCTGACTACTTTTGATCATACTAAACTTCTCTAGATGATCATAAATCCTGTCTCTCAGGATCCTCTCCATCAACTTACCAACCACTGAGGTTAGACTCACCGGTCGGTAATTTCCCGGGCTGTCCCTGTTCCCTTTCTTGAATATAGGGACCACATCTGCAATCCTCCAATCCTCCGGAACCTCTCCCGTCTCCATCGACGATGCAAAGATCATCGCCAAAGGCTCCGCAATCTCCTCCCTCGCCTCCCACAGTAACCTGGGGTACATCCCATCCGGTCCCGGCGACTTACCAACCTTGATGCCATTCAATAGTTCCAACACATCCTCTTTCTTTATGTCCACATGCTCGATCCTTTCTGTCCACCGCAAACCAGCAGTACAACCACCCAGATCCCTTTCCACCGTGAATACCGAGGTAAAGTATTCATTAAGCAGCTCCGCCATTTCTAACGGTTCCGCACAAACTTTTCCCCCTTCACCTTTTAAGGGTCCTATGCCTTCACATCTCATCCTTTTACTCTTGACATATTTGTAGAAAGCCTTGGGATTCTCCTTAATCTTACCCGCCAAGGTCTTCTCATGACCCCTTCTCGCTCTCCTAATTTCCTTCTTAAGCTCCTTCCTACATCCCGTATACTCCTCTAAATCCTTAACACCTCCTAGCTCTCTGAACCTTCTGTACGCCTCTCTTTTCTTATTCACCAGGTTCATCACAACCTTCGTGCACCACGGTTTCCGTACCCTTCCAACACCCCCCTGTCTCATCGGAACGTTGTCATGCAGAGCTCCAGACAAACATTCCTTGAAAATCCTCCACTTTCCTTCGGTACTTTTCCCCAACAATGCCTCCTTCCAATTTACCCGTCTAATTTCCTCCCTGATGACACTGTATTTCCCTTTACTCCAGAGAAACACTTTCCTAGCCTGCCTGATCCTATCTCTTTCCAATGCTATCGTGAAGGAGATAGAATTATGATCGCTATCCCCAAGATGCTCACCCACCGAGAGATCCTCCACCTGTCCAGGTTCATTAGCCAGCACCAGATCAAGTACAGTATTGTTTCTTGCGCGCTATGGGATGTAGATGATCATCTGGGTCAGCATTTATTGCCTATCCCTAATTGTCCTCGAGGGGGAACTTAAGAGTTAACCACATTTCTGTGGCTCTGGAGCCACATGTAGGTCAGACCAGGTATAGACGGCGGATTTCCTTCCCTAAAGTACAATAGTGAACCAGATGGGTTTTTCTGACAATTGGCAATGGTTTCATGATCATCAGTAGATTCTTAATTCCAGATTTTTTTTTATTGAATTCAAATTCCACTATCTGCTGTGGCGGGATTCAAACCCGGGTCCCCAGAGCATTAGCTGAGTTTCAGGATTGAACCAGATAGATCTTTATAACAATCGATAATGATTTCATGGACATCATTGGACTTTTCATTCCAGATTTTAATTCAATTTGAATTTTACCATCTGTTATGGGGGGTTTCGAACCTGGGTCCCCAGAGCATTATCCTGGGTCTCTGGATTACTAGTCCAGTGACCATACCCCTTTACCACTGCCTCCCCTGATAAGGTTATACCCCACCGCTACACAGCTGTCACATCCAGGGACAGCACTGGATCCTTTAGGGTACATTCAGTATACAATATCCACAAACTTTGGCCCAAGTGCAGACCAAAAAGTCATTAATGCAAAAGAAAGTGGAACCGCACAGTTACAGCAAACATCTACTTTTGCAATCAGTTGGTGTTTACGAATATGGTCGTGTATTCCATCAAGGCCCTGAACAATGTCAGCTGCTAGGATCTTCTGATATATCTCATGTTTAATGCTTGGGTTTCATCATGTCTGATCGTGTCATTTTTACAGCAGACTGGAGTACGTGAAGTTACAAGTGAAGAAGCACTGCTCTATCGGTGTATTATCTTGGCTTCATGTCCCAAGGGATGGGGGGGCAAAAATGAAACTGTGCACAGGGCCCCACTAACTCTCAATCCACCACTGGCCATTGTCTTCCAACACTTTTAAATCTGTATCAGTTGACCTCATCAATCCATTAATGGGTCACCATATTCCAGTTCAGTGATATTGAAGAACTGTAAATTGCAGTCAAGATAACTTTATACTTCTCCAATGTTCAATTTTCCACTCTGCCCGATCGCAATTCATGGAATTCAGTCAATGAAATGGATTCTTTTGAAGACACGAGGTACAATCGGAAACATATGGGGATCTTATGTATTTATGTTACGCAGTGAGAGTCATTCTGTCTGAATGTTTGCAGTTTGAATTCAGAAGTTGGTCGAGCGAATCTTTTACTTTCTGGAATTTCCTCCACAAACTCTTTGCCGCCTCTCTCCTGGTCTTTTCACCTTTTTCAAACCCTGTCCTGTAACTGTACAGCCCATAGAATCATGGAATCCCTACAATGCAGAAAGAGGCCATTCAGCCTGCACCAACCACAATCCCACCCAGGCCCTATCCCCATAACTCCACATATTTACCCTGTTAGTGCCCCTGACACTAAGGGCAATGTAGCATGACCAATCAACCTAACCTGCATATCTTTGGACTGTGGGAGGAAACCCACGCAGACACGGGGAGAATATGCAAACTCCACACAGACAGTGACCCGAGGCCGGAATTGTACCCAGGTCCCTGGTGCTGTGAGGCCGCAGTGCTAACCACTGTGCAACCGTGCCGCCCCTCGTGTATAGCATTTAATTAAAATGATCTAATAAACGACTTGACCTTTCAAAATACTTCGAGATGCATCACCACATCGTTTTCATTTCCTTGTAAGTCATAAAAAGCACAAGTAAAACAAACTGTGATAAAATAATCGCATTTCTGGCGGTAACAGTTTTCTGTAACAATTTGGCCTTGGACCTGTTTCTGTCGCACTGATGTCATCAGCTGATTCTTCCAGCTTGTCAGCAATTTCCATGTTTGCTTACCTCGCAATATTTAGCATCTTGCATTCAGGCAAGCAGTAAGCTTGGATTTCAGCAACACAATTATTCACACAGGCATGTTTTCACGAGTGAAGAAGCACTGATCCATTTGTGTATTTTCTTGGCTTCACATCCCAAGAGGAGTTGGGGGAGTTTCAAATGAAGCTGTGCACGGAGCCCCCACTAACTCTACATCTGCCACTGGCCAATCTTCCAACACGGAAGCCATCATGCAGCCAGATCAGCTTTGTTGGATTCTGCTGTGGTTGATGGCCAGAGAAGAAATAGGTCATCTCGGGCATTGAGCTCAGTAAATCCGCCAAATCATCTGTGGGGTTGCTACTGGCCTTATAAGATCGAGTTCCAGAAACTGGTAGCGCTAGTCAGTGGCACAGTGGTTGGCACTGCTGCCTTACAATGCCAAGGACCCGGGTTCAATTCTGGCCTTGGGTGACTGTCTGTGCGGAGTTTGTAGGTTCTCCCCGTATCTGCGTGGGTTTCCTCCGGGTGTTCCGGTTTCCTCCCGAGATATGCGGGTTAGGTTGCGTGGCTATGCCAACTTGTCCCTTAGTGTCAGGAGGATTAGCAGCCTAAATATATGAGGTTATGGGAATGGAGTCTGGGTGGGATTGTTGTTGGTGCATGCTCGATGGGCTAAATGGCCTCCTCCTGCACTGTAGGGATTCTATGATACCTAAGCACTAAGAGGAGCTTAATTCACAGTTGAAGAAAAGTTCCATCAGCAATTATTCCTGATAATCTATAAACCTAAAGGATCCAAATCAAAGATTTGGAGAAAGTTTGTGAGCTATCTAACTGCAGTGGGCCACTGAGAAAGCTCTCCATATCCTAAGTAAGACATGTTCCATAGGGAAGCCAAGAGTTGCCTCCTCATAGCTGCAGACTTAACGTTCCTGCTTGGCTCAGTTGGCAGGAATCATACCTCAGCACCAGGTAGTCGTGGGTTTAAATCTACATTCCAGTGGATCATCGAAGAAAATTTGCATTGTGGGAGGCTTTTCACACGAGACCTTATACAGAGGTACTGCCTACCTAGTCGGGTTGATGCATACAAGTTCATTGCACTATTATGAAAAAAAGCTAGCTCTACCGTCAGCCAACATTATCAGATTAATCAGTCAAGTGTTATTTGTGGCACCTTGCAGTTCACAAATTGGCTGCTGTGTTTGTTTACATGATAATCGTGCTTCAGAAGTATTTCTTTCCACAGGTATGTGGTGCGAAGCTCATCTTGGGAGCCAATTATGATATGAAGGTTGCAAACTGGTTCAGTCTCTGACAGTTGCTAAGGAAGAGGGATGGAGTTGATGGATAGGGAGCAGAGTTAGTGGCCAGGGACCCGAACATGCTATTGGTCTTCCTGATAAGTGGGAATTTCTGCTCAATCCAGTACTGGATGAGACTGAAGGATATGGCACAGTATCTGCCTCAGTGGGTCAAACTACAGGAAGCATATGTAATAATCTGCTGAGTAGGAAATACATTTTTAAAAAATCACCTTGCAGAATGGGCCTGTTAAGTGATCTGCAACCATAAACCTTGCAATTATCAGGGCCTTGCCCTTTCTGGGTTGTCAGCAGCAAGGACAATCCTGTACAAATGCCTCAAAGTTTACTACCGTAAAATGAAGAACTGAAGTGTTTGGGATGTTCTGAGATTGTGGTGTGGAATGTGTATAAAAGCAGAGTACAAATGGTTTTTCAGGCTCTAGATGTACATTATGTGGAATTTAAAGAGTTTCAAACCAATAGTTACCATCACAGGTGAAGCAGGAAAAGAGGAAAGACAACTGAGCTGTAGCAGAACTAGGGGTCATCGTTTGAGGATAAGGGGTAAACCTCTTAGGACTGAGGTGAGGAGAAATTTCTTCACCCAGAGAGTGGTGAATGTGTGGAATTAATTACCACCGAATGTAGTTGAGGCCAAAACATTGTCTGATTTCAAGAAGAAATTAGATATAGCTCTAGGACTAAAGAGATCAAGGGATAGGGGAGGAAGAGGGGAATTGAATTCGATGATTGCCCATGATCAAAATGAATGGCAGATCAGACTTTGAAGGGCTGAATGGCCTACTTTTGCTTCTAGTTTCTATTCAGGAATCATAGAATCCTACAGTGCAGAAGGTGGTCATTCAGCTCATCGAGCCTGCACCAACAACAATCCCACCCGGGCCCTATCCCCATAACCCGACGTAGTTAACCTGCTCATCCCCCTAACCTAGACATCTTTATATTCTTATGTCTGGATTTTATCCCCCGTCTGTTATTAATTTTTCTCCTTCGCTTTCTCTGCTGTGAGTCAGCTCCATGCTACAGGGCTGTTTCACAGGTACCAACACGTTAGGGGTTATTATTCACATCCAGAGTGTGCTAATCAGTCTCAAGCACCAAGCCTGATCTGAAGAAGAGTCACGGAGACACTGTTTCTCTGTCCACAGATGCTGCCGGACCTGCTGAGTTTATCCAGCATTTTCTGTTTTTATGTCAGATTCACAGCATCTGCAGTATTTTGCTTTTATTAAGCCTGATCCATGGCCTCACTCGTCATTCACATGTACGCACATTGGACTGAAATCAAAATGGCGGCTTGACAATGGGCGGCACGGTAGCACAGTGGTTAGCACTGCTGCTTCACAGCTCCAGGGACCTGGGTTCGAATCCTGGCTTGGGTCGCTGTCTGTGTGAAGTTTGCACATTCTCCCTGTGTCTGCGTGGGCTTCCTCCGGGTGCTCCGGTTTCCTCCCACAGTCCAAAGATGTGCGGGCCAGGTTGATTGGCCATTCTAAATTGCCCCTTAGTGTCCCAGGATGCATAGGTTAGAGGGGTTAGTGGGTAAATATGTAGGGATATGTGGATAGGGCCTGGGTGGGATTGTGGTTGGTGCAGACTCGATGGGCCGAATGGCTTCTTTCTGCACCATAGGATTCTATGATTCTACGAAAGCTCAAGAGGTCAGGTTACACTAAACTTGCATTATCGTGGGTAAGATGCAGAAACCCGTTGAACAATTCACTTGCCCGATACATAATCACAACTCAACAAGATTACTCTCAAAAAATTGTTTATTATCTCAACATCAATGTATTTCTTTTGGAGAACCTTGGGTGAGAAAAAAAAGAGAGACTAGTGTACAGAAAACATTTCTTCTGGAAGATCGATGGTAGGGTAGATTTAACATAACCTGGGAAAGGACTGCTTGCTGACATTTTGACCAAATCCCTAACCATTTAAGACTGCAATGTTACTGCAAGGAAAGTGCCCCTAGGAGATGTTTAAAGGATATGATTTTGTCTGGTACTCACCAGAGTTGTTGTGACCATCTCCTCGAACCATTTGGATTGGCTTTGATTGTAGAGATCGACACAGCGCGTCAGGTCATCGCCTGGAATTGCAAACAGCACTTATTAAAGACTGGGTTATATAAACATCTAAACCCCACTGTGCTGCTCAGTGCTTTCTGGCAGCCAACAAACATTTCTCATGAAATAGCTCTGTTTTTAATCACATGGGCCCACAAACATACATGTCCACATTATTCCCACAAACATATGTGTAAACATTATTCCCACAAAGGTACTTGTGTACACTATTTCCACAAACATACGTGTAAACATTATTCCCACAAAGGTACATGCACACATTATTCCCATATACGTCCACACATTATTCCCACAAACATACGTGCACACATTATTCCCACAAACATACGTGTAAACATTATTCCAACCAGTCAGATGGGTGTTCTCTTGGAATTTGCTCCCCAACAACATGTTGAACATAATAAAATGTTCCAAGCAACTTCAAAGGAGTAACATCAAACAAAATTTGATGCCATGCTACATACAGAGAAATTAGGACAACTGATCGAATGTTTGGTCAAAGAGTTAGGTTTTACAGAGCGTCTGCAAGGAGGCGAGAGATGTCGAGGGGAGTAGTAGTTTTAGGGGGGAATTCCAGAGTTTTGGGCCCAGTCTACTAAAGGGAAGGCTGCCAATGCTGGAACAATTAGGATCAGGGATGCTCAAGTGGCCAAAATTGCAGGATTTCAGAAATTTCAGAAGGTTATGGAGATGGCAGAGATTTCAGAAATGGGGAGAGGGTAAGGCCATGGATAAAGTTGAAACCAGGATAAGCATTTTAAAATTGGGTGATCAGCAAAACCACAAGGTTATAGGTGAACAGGATTAGTGTGGGCAGCAGCGTTTTGGTTGAGTTCATGTTTATGTAGGATGGAAGATGGGAGGCCATCCAAGAAAGTAATGGAGTCTAGAGGCATGGAGGAGGGTTTTGAACAGCAGAGGCAGAGATAGAATCAGGTGATACGACATCACGCAATCATGGTGACATAGCAGACATGAGGTAGGAAGCTCGCCTTGGCATCAAATTGCTTCAGTCTTCACTGGTTTGCAAGGAAGAGGGATGTGGCAGGGACAATAGAAAATGGACTTGATCTTCCTAACAGGTGGAAATTTCTGCTCATCAGAGCACCCCTGATCTTAATCGTTCCAACATTGGAGGCCTTTCCTTTAGTAGAATCATAGAATCCCGACAGTGCAGAAGGAGGCTATTTGCCCATCGAGTCTGCACTGACAACAATCCCACCCAGGCCCTATCCCCGTAACCCCACGTATTACCCTGCTAATCCCCCTGACACTAAGGGACAATTTAGCATGGCCAATCAACCTAACCAGCGCATCTTCTGGACTGTGGGAGGAAACTGGAACACCCGGAGGAAACCCTCGCAGTTACTGGGAGAATGTGCAAGCTCCACACAGTCACCCGAGGCCGGAATTGAACCTGGGTTCCTGGCACTGAGGCAGCAGTGCTAACCACTGTACCACCATGCCACCCCAGTGCCTAGACGAGGCCCAAAACTCTGGAATTCTCTCCCAAAAACCATTCCTCCCCTCTACCTCTCTCGTCTCCTTGCAGACACTCTGAAAAACCTAACTCTTTGACCAATTGAGTACTGGATGAGAATGAATGAGGTGACACAGTATCCACCTCAATGGGTCAAGCTACAGGAAGCCAAAGTAAATTTGCTGATTAGGAAATCAATTTGAAAAATCACCTTGCAGAGTTACGTGCTCTACATTCATAAACCTCACAGTCATTGGGCCTTTGCCCTATCTGGGTACTGAACAGCAATGACAATCTTGTACAAGTGCTTCAAAGTTCACTGCTGTGTGAGAACGTGGACAGAGTTTACAACACAGCTGTAGTTTTAACACTCAGTCACATTACTTCCCAGAAGGTGGCAGTGTGGATTTGACTTCTTGCATGTTAACTAATTAAATGCTGGGACCTAAGCACATTGTTCAATGATTTATATTACTAATCAAGCCTTCCTAAGGTAGCTTCATTTAGCATCTGTATGCATTGTTGCTGTTCTACATGATATTGGGAGTAGCATGCATCAAATAGCAATTTGTTTTTAAAAATATCTCCGACTGTCGTTTTTCCTCTATCTCCCCATTCATCTCACGAAGATACTTAGTCTTGATCGATTGAGACATCATCGGCTGTCGACCGAGTGGTCACATGATGACACAAGGGTCAGGTGACGGGAGTGCAGTGGTTCTCCCCGGAGCGCGAGCAGAGTTCAAGCACGTAGAGCTGCTGAGACTAGTGAATGACCACTGTAGTTCCTTGGTCATCAGTTATTGGAACTCAGTGCTGCTACAAGTGACAACTGCCTTCCTCCCCTTGTTCCCGCCGTTCACATGGCTTTTTTCCATATGCATACTTCGACAACAATTAACAATTGCCATTCAACCTCCAAGTGCATCATATCCAAGTCTGATTGTACACTTATGAGATACAATAACTCCAGGAGTCGGCTGTAAAGGAACAGTGCTTTATTGCACAAAATCAAGAAAAGCGAAACCACAAGCCTCTGGTGAACACAAACAGGTCTCAGCCAGGACAGTGGAACAATGGACCCACTTAGTGGCCTGCTTTATACAGAGCTTGGTATATGAGCTCCACCAGGTAAGGTAATTACCAATCATCAGGGAGCTCGTATTCAACAAGTCCCACAAGGTGGTCAATCAGTGATTTCCCCATGCAAGTCCTGGGCGTTATCACACTAGGCGCCCACTCAAGAATCATCCAACAATAGCAAGCAGGAGCTCTGTTTAATTTGATCTCTTCGCTAACCTAAGGAGCCCCGAGGCCAAAATCTGGTTGCTTTGTATGGCTGAGTTCCTCAAGGCCAGTATACTTAACAACTGAACCTTGGAAGGAACATTTTGAATGTGATTTAACTTCATTGATATTTGTCCACCCAAATCTTTCTGCTTTTTAACTGACCGAGAGAGAAAGGAAAGAAATGGCGGGAAAGTACGATAATGATTATCTCCCAGGACAATGCCCACAGTCTCTTCGGCACTTGAAAATTGTCCAGTTTCTTTCTCGCTCATTCCCTATAAAGAAGCCTTGGCATTCCTCCGAGGGCTCCGGTTTCCTCCCATAGACCAAATATGTGCGGGTGAGGTGGATTGGCCCTGCTAAATTGCCCCTTAGTGTCAGGGGGACTAGCTAGGGTCAATGCATAGGATTAAGGGGATAGGGCCTGGGTGAGATTGTGATCGGTGCAGACTTGATGGGCCGAATGGCCTCCCACTGCACTGTAGGATTTTATGATCCATTCAGTTGGCGCCTCCCAGCCCTCTCTCTCAATGTGAACAAGATTGAGAATTTGCCACATGGGGAAACTTCAGGCAAAACTCCACCCAATACCACATTGTTGTTAAAATAAATTTCACACCAATAGTAATTAGGAACGAAATGCAGGATGGATGGTTTGAAGTCCGGATTTGAGAATGGCAGCTCTTGTGAGGCTCTCTGGGTAGAACATTTATGATGTGGAGATGCCGGCGTTGGACTAGAACTTCTGTGGCCATTCTCCTGAACTTTCAGCATTACTTTGTGAAAGGTCAGTGGAAACAAAGAGGATAAACAGCCATTTGCTGATTCTACCAATATTCCAAAGTTAAAACAGGAGATTGACAGAACTCTGTTGATTGTCTAGAGTTGGATAACACTCCCTGGTCACCAGGAGTGATGGTGATGGCGGGATGTGGGGGGGTGGGGTCATGTAAAATCCCACAGGCAGCTCGCCCGTCATCTACCTGCCGCCCCTGCTACCACTCCAGTTTTGCCAGTGTTGGGATGCAGCATCAGGCCTGCTTGTCAGTGGGTCAATTGAAGCTATTGAGTGATTAATGCCACTTAAGAGCCTCATCTCCCCCAGCACTTGGATTTAACAGGCAACAGGAGATGCCTAGGCCAAGTGCCCAGCTGGATATGTTTCCTTTCATGCTGGGAGGAGGGTTCTTCATTAACGGGCCCCTATGCCCATCAGATACCACACTCCTGCTCCACCCCCCCCCCACCAAAATAAATCTACCACACTCAGTATGGTCTCTAAAACCCCAGTTCTCCGGGCCCCTCAACAGGGTCTGCCAGCTTGGCACCCTGACTCACTAGCTTACCTAGATCGAGTAATTAATGGCTCCTCAACCCCAACTGCAGTACTGGCAATAGCTGCCACACCCGATGGCGCTGTCGGCACGGAGAGAGCTCCCTGATGTGAGATTTCCTGTCCCCGAGAGGTGCAAGTCCCACCTCCAAGTTTAATTGGGCAGCCATTTTGCTCCTGGGTGGGTACCGTCACCACCCACTTATTAGCTGGGGTAGGGAGGCAGGATGGGATGTGCAGCACACAGCACCTCACAAAATCCAGCCCAACGTTCTTGCATTACTGGTCTTTCTAAAAATAAACCAGTTGAAATGTGATCATCTCTTCCTACCGAGGAGGGAGGGTTAAAGCTCTATCAGCAGTGTGCAAGGGTCACCAGCAGTTTATACAGAAGGCTCACTACCAGTTCCCTGAGCAAGTGGGAATGGACAATAAAATGTGGCCTTGCCCACATCCTGAGAACAAAGAAGAGGGAAAATAGTGAAAATGGCAACTTCAAATGAGCCTTCTGGAGCCAATTAACTTGAGGAAACCATCCCAAGATGTAGATTTCACAGTCTTTAGCCTAGTTCAGTAGGATCACTGGGGTCTCCTAAAGCCATTTGAGGTTGAACCTTTGTTTTCAATCAAGAGGTTGTAACATTAACTATCAATGATGCTAATATTATTGTGGCAAAAGAGAGAGTGAGAGGTTATACGAGCATCTGCATATCAATTATCCCATTGTTGATTTTATTTTGACGGACAATTGGCCTGGACTTTGTGATATGAATAATGGAGGCTCTCAGTGCTCATCATTATTAGAGAGCTTATCAGGCTGTGACCTCCAGCAGCCCTGCATTTGCAGATAGACATCTATCCAATTTGGCCTGTTGTCCTGGGGTTTTGTTAGATCAGAATTTGACCAACAGATTTTAACATTGAACACACAAAGAATGTGAAGTTAGAGTATTATCCATTGAACCTGCCAGTAAAAGTTTGGATTGGCGCATACAGGTGACAGTGAAATTCTTTTTTCTAATTTTCATTTGTGGGACATGGGCATCGCTGGCTGACCAGCATTTATTGCCTATCCCCGGTTGTCCGAGGGCAGTTTAGTGTCAAACACGTTGCTGTGGCTCTGGAGGCACATGTAGGCCAGACCAGGTAAGGACGGCAGATTTCCTTCCCTAAAGGACATTAATGAACGAGATGAGTTTTTCCGACAATCGACAATTCACGGCTATCAGTAGATTCTTGATTCCAGATTTTTAAAAATTGAATTCAAATTCCAACATCTGCTGTGGCGGGATTTGAACCTGGGACCCCAAAACATTAGAACATTGAGTTTCTGGATTAATAGTCTAGCGATAATACCACTAGGCCATTACCTCACCTATCAACAGAGCAAATCTTAATTACTTCCAGACAAGTCCTAACTTTTCGTTCCCGGGTAAAGAACACAGAGAAAGGACAATTCCCAGTTCTGCCTACACAACCCAGGAGAAGGTGCCCCAGAAGTTTGGATTTTTGTTCTGATGTTGGGGATGGCAGTGGGTGAAAATGGGAGTCGTGGCTACCATCTCAAGAGAGAGTCATGAAGTTGTCTGGCGTTGTTGCAGGCTGGACGGAAGATCGGCCTTGGTGCTCCAGCACTGTGTCGAGCCCTCCAGCCTGTGGTGGACCTCAGTTGTGCCTTTGTCCTATATGGACCACCGTTGTGTGTGTTTGTCATACCTGGACACATCCCCTTCCAGTTTGGTTCCTCCCCTCAGCACCTAGTATAAAGGTGGCTGTCTCCTCCCCCTTGTTCAGTCCAGGTCGGTTAATTGTTGGGATCTGCTCCTGATTCTGTTGTGAATAAAAGCCTACACTTATATTGGCATATCGGTAGTCTTTCGCCTTATTGATAGTGCATCACAGCCCTCACTCTGCTCCCAAGACAATACCCATGACCCACTCATGCCAAACCCTGCCACCCACTGATCCCTATGATCCCTCAGAGATCTGACACCAATGCATGTCCTTCTACCCAACACCCCATGGCCACTCACACCTTCCATGCCAACCCATGCTCACTCATCCCCATAACCCTGTTGAGCTCTTATACAAACTTTCAGTACCAACTCATACCAACCCGTGCAGCCCGATCCACTCCCCATTGCCCTTACATTATGCCAATACACCCAGTCTCCACCATGGGCAGAACACCTGATCTAAAGCGCACCACTCATGTCTTGGATATCCCACCATCTGACTGAGGCAGCTGCACTTTAGCAACTGCAGTTGCTTCCATGGACCACGGACGTGCTATTTAGAACATGCCTCACCCCTCCCCCGCTCCCCACATTCCTCCACCCCTCCCCCCATCACCACCACTTCCACAGCCATTTTTGCTAAGCTGAGAGCCTCTCTGCTTTAAAATTCAAGCCAAAGTCCCTTGTCCTGAAAAGATCATTTTACTCGTGTGTGGATTCTCATTCCTTCGCAACTTGATTGTTGCTAGAGATTCAAGACAAAATTGAAATTGCACTCTCTGAAACCTTTTCTTCATAATTTATCTCTCTCAATCCCATCTTCCTTCTTTTCATTTAGCTTTCTGTAAATGATTTTACAACACATTAAGGGGCGGCACGATGGCACAGTGGTAAGCACTGCTGCCTCACAGCGCCAGGAACCCAGGTTCGATTCCTGCCTCGGGTGACTGTCTGTGTGGAGTTTGCACATTCCCCTCGTGTCTGTATGGGTTTCCTCCCACAGTCCAAAGATGTGCGAATTAAGTTGATTGGCTGTGGTAAATTAACCCTAGTGTCAGGGGGACTAGCAGGGTAAATATGTGGGATTACGGGAATAGGGCCTGGGTGGGATTGTGGTTGGTGCTGACTCGATGGGCCGAATGGCCTCCTTCTGCACTGTAAGGATTCTATGATTAAATACTTTAATCCATACTCCCTGCTTTAAACTCTGCATGTCTCAACCAGGGTTCTTTAATTTGCTTGCTTCAGGTGATACACTCCTGGTTACCCTGCTCACACATGCCACAGGTTCCGTGTCGGGCACACCAGGCTGAAACGTGCCTCTGCTGCTGCTCAGAAGTGTATGAAAAGTCTGCAGGCAGCTGGAAACTTAATGAATGGCGACAGCAATTCCTTTGCCAGGGACCACAGAACCCGAGCCTATATGTTTAAATAACTTCCTTTGCCAGTACATGAGAAGTAGTATTCTGAACTCTCCAGTTAATGTTTGCTTGGGTTTGAAGGGCCACAGAGCCACCTCAGGCCGTTTTTGGACCAGAGGAATTTCTGTAAAACAGCAGCAATGTGCTTTTTAAATCATCAGACAGAGAAACAATATTCGTTACAGAGGGTGGACACCGCACAATCGCGCAGCTAAGTGGGGAAGTCTCAAGGGAACAGAGACCTCTCAGTAGACACGGCGAAATGATAGTAGTCACTGATAGATAAATAGCCAATGAAAGATATAACATTACAGCAAGGGGTTTGAAATTCTTTCATGGCAAGTTCCTGTGCACTATTTCAGCAAGGCCAATATTATTCGGACTGAAACACAAATGCTGTCAGTTTAAGTGGTAATGATTTCACTTTGATATCAGCAGACAAAAACTTAGAGCTTTTCAGTTTGCATTTGCTGGTCAGCAGAGGTTTCTTTTAAAAGATATTTTAATAACTTTCATAGAATAGCAGCCATGAAGGGTTCTGCGCTTCCGAAACAGCCATTTGATTTTGATTCATGTTACTTGCTCGTAACTGGAAAAGTGTTGACTTTGGTCCGATTTTCTTTTTTCAAAAGAGTATTCCTGACACATCTGCCAAGTTCAACAGACTGCAAAAAGGCTTCAAACCCCTTGCAGTCTGGGGTTGATTTGATGCAGAGATCGTGTGTGTATGTTCCATATTTCCTCTGCTCAGCATGGCTGACCTCAACGCTGCAAATCATTTGTCTCGTTTCTTTTTCAAAAACGGTCCACGAGGGAATGTGGTGGCACCCTTCATCCAGATGTTCACTGGCATGACCTAGCATGTATTCTCAAGGCGTATTGCATGTACTTAAATCCAATCTGCATAACTGTACCGACTCCCTGACCCCCATTTCACTCCTGATCACTATGTTTAGTAAAATTTGTGACCTTTGGGCAATTGGACTGTTCCTGGAATCGAGTGTGACCCTTCAAAACTTTTGTATTGGCCAGAAAAGGAAGGAACTCTTTAAAAGTCTTAAGTTCCCGTGTGTAGAAATCAACCCAAGTGTCCTTCAGGATTGCAGCCTTGGTTTGGGGAGAATGTTCAAGACATTTTGGAGGGCTGAAGGATCTGTTCCTGTGCTGTACATTTCTTTGACATAACAACAGGAATAGTCATTTAGAATCATAGAATCCCTGCAGTGCAGAAGGAGGCCATTCAGCCCATCGAGTCTGCACTGACCACAATCCCACTCAGGCTTTATTCGCATAACTCCATGCATTTACCCTAGCTCGTCCCCCTGACACTAATGAGTAATTTAGCATGGCCTATCCACCTAACCTGCACATCTTTGGACTGTGGGAGGAAACCGGAGCACCTAGAGGAAACCCATGCAGACACAGGGAAAATGTGCAAACTCCACACAGACAGTGACCCAAGCCGGGAATCGAACCCGTGTCCCTGGCACTGTGAGGCAGCAGTGCTAACCACTGTGCCACCATGCCGCCCAAGCACGTTCTACCATTCAAAGAGACCATGGCTGATCTGACCCAACTTGATACACCAACCTTCACCCCATATTCTTAACTTTGGTTAACAGAAACCTACCAACTAATCTCATTTGCGGAAGAGTCCCAAGCTTCGCACACAAAGAAAAACTGAAAATGCTGGAAAATCTCAGCAGGTCTGACAGCATCCACGGAGAGAGAATAGAGCCAACGTTTCAAGACTGGTCTGGATCAGACCTGCTGAGATTTTCCAGCATTTTCAGTTTTTGTTTCAGATTTCAGCATCTGCAGTATTTTGCTTTTACTAAATCTCATCCATCTTGGGTGT
The DNA here is from genome assembly GCF_964213995.1 of Mustelus asterias. NCBI lineage: Eukaryota > Metazoa > Chordata > Chondrichthyes > Carcharhiniformes > Triakidae > Mustelus > Mustelus asterias. The sequence continues at coordinate 65,967,342 of NC_135812.1, forward strand.
GTAAAGTTTTTCACCCCGAACAAAACTCGTTTCAATTTTCAGGTAATTTCCCCTAATTGGAGACTCTCTAGTGAAAGGATTCCTCTCTAATTGCCTTTTCAGTAGCCCCTAATATCTTGAATGCTTAATCTTCTAAACTCTAGGGAGTATAACCAAGGTGTGTTTGACCTCTCCCCATAATTTAATCCTTAGAGTGTCCAAGGTACATTTTGATCAACACACACAAGCATAGAAAATAGGAGCAGCAGGAGGCCATTTGGCCCTTTGAGTCTGCTCCGCCATTCATTATGATCATGGCCGATCATCCATATTGGTAGCCTGGTCCTGCCTTCTCCACCCCTCCCACCCCCAACCGTATCCTTTGATTCCCTTCACTGTACTTTCTCCGAGGTTAATGTATGCTTCCTGAGGCATGGCTTCAAGAACTGAATGTACCAAACAGTGGTCCTGCCAGTCCCATTTTTATTCCCAGTTGGCACAGTTCTCCGTGAGGTGCCAGTGAAAAGTGGACCCTGCCAATCTGATGACAAATGATAAGAAGCAGTCAATGTCTATTGGCTCTGGGTCAAGGATAAGCATAAGAGGCCAATCATCCGCAGGAATCTGATCCCAGAATTTACACAGAGGTCATGACTACAGGTGACCTCCATTATAACCATGCTGGAGAATGTAGCATCCACAAGAAGTCACCCTATCACCACATTACTGGGGGCACTTGTCCGCCCAACAAGGCTGCAATGTGTGGAGGAGAGGGCTGAACAAGGAGATTCAGAAGGTGAACATAAGGGCGACATCATGGCACAGTGGTTAGCACTGCAGCCTCACAACTCCAGAGACCCGGGTTTGGGTCACTGTCTGTGTGGAGCTTGCACATTCTCCCCATGTCTACGTGGGTTTTCTCCAGGTGCTCCGGTTTCCTCCCACACCAAGGTTAAATGGATTGGCCATGCTAAATTGTCCCTTGTCTCAAGATGTGTGGTTTCGGGGGATTAGCGGGATAAATGCATGGGGTTACAGGGATAGGGCCTGGGTAGGATGCACTGTCAGAGGGTTGGTGCAGACTTGATGGGCATAATGGCCTTCTTCTGCACTGTAGGGATTCTATAATTTTGCGCAGAAGTAACAGTCTGAGTATTTAACTGCACTAAAAATTCACCCTAGGCCTCCTAATCAGGGGTCTAGGTCACGACCCCAACCAGAGAGACACATCTGCCTCATCAAAAGGCTATGTCAACTTTTTACTCTACAAACCAAAACACTTGGGTGTCCCTGTTAGACTGAAGATGCAAACACTCCCGGAAAATCCTCAACAACAGCCACACCCTCTCTGCTTCTATGCCTTGTTTGGGGTGGGTGGCGCATCCTTCCCCATCCCAAACACTTCCACAAGTAACTCTCGAAAAAGCCAAGATCCCGCCGCCTCCCTATCCTGTCAGAGTTTGAGACTAATCTGAAACAGCGAGAAATTCTGCTTCCTGCGGTTTGAACAGCCAATGGCGTGGGAACTGTGCATGTGCCTTTGTTTCCACTTTTATAAAAAGGTGAAATGCCTGAAGAAACATCAAGAGGAAGAGCTCAATGAACAATGCAAAGTACTATTCAGTATTATAACTCCTTATTAACCATGTGTAAGGATTCAGGTGAATGGATAGACACCTCGAACATTGGTCTGTCATTCCTGCAGATGCTTATTCACCCGCGAAGCATTTCCCATATTCTCTATTTTTCCCCAAGTTTCCAGCAGGTTTCCTATCTCTAAAAATCATAGCATTTTACAGCACAAAAAGCAGCTGTGCAGAACACTGTTCCTCCCCCTCTTCTATTCGCCATTGGCAGAGGCAGCACGGTGGTACAGTGGTTGAGCATTGCTGCCTTACAACACCAAGGACCTGGGTTCAATTCCCCATTCACTGTGCGGAGTCTGCACGTTTGCCCTGTGCCTGCGTGGGTTTCCTCCGGGTGCTCTAGTTTCCTCCCACAATCTGAAAGACGTGCTGGTTAGGTGCATTGGCCATGCTAAATTCTCTCTCAGTGTACCCAAACAGGCACTGGAGTGTGGCGACTAGGGGATTTTCACAGTAACTTCATTGCAGTGTTAATGTAAGCCTACTTGTGACACTAATAAATAAACTTTAAAATTATAAAAAGCCATGGTTGAGTAGGTTTTCTCTTTAATCATTCTCTGTTGGAAGTTACGATTGAATCTGCTTCCACCACCCTTTCAGTCAGTGCATGCCAGGTCATCATAATTCACTACGTGAAAAATACCTCATCTTCCTCACTGGCCCGTTTGCTAATTCTCCTAAATCAGTGTCCTCTGATTACTGGCTCGCATACCTGTGGAAGCAGTTTTTCCTTATTTGCTCTATCAATGGCCTTCGCAGTTTTATTCACCTCTATCAAATCTCCCCTTAACCTTCTCTGCTCAAAGGACAACAATCCCAGTTTTCTACTCTCTCTACGTAATTGGCCTTTCATTCCCAGTGTCAGTCTGCTGAATCTCTTCTGCACATTCCCTCCAAGGACGAGAGAATTAACAAAAATGGGAATACACAGAACTGGAGACAGTACATCGACATGGATACAGAATTGGTCAGAAGGCAGAAAGTAGAGTCGATGGTTAACTACAAGATGTGGTGAGGAATCTGTACTGGGGCCTCAGCTTTTCATTATATTTACAAATGTCCTTCACCCAAGAGAACCACAGATCCCGTACTGCTGATGGACACATGTTAGGTGGCATTGTAAATCGTGTAGATGGGAACATAAGGTTGCAAAGGGACATCGATAGATGAAATGAGTGGGTAAAACTCAGATGGAAATCAATGGGGAAAAATGTGAACTCTGGTTCAAGACAGATTAGAGGTGATGATAAGAGAGAACGTAGAGGTCCAAATCACTGAAAGCTAACAGACAGTGTAATGAAATCTATGGTTTCAAAGCTTGTTTTTTTTCTGGAGACAGACGCTGTAATTGAAAAGGGAAACTGATACTACCAGTTGCTGAGACTGGAAACTAAAACTCCCGGTTGGAACCTTACAAAAGAAAACAGAGCTCTAAGAGCTCAGTACACGATGATGAGTTCAGTGGTGCAGAGTAGGCAGGCTAAACATACAGAGGTTGGATCCAGATGTTGAGAATAACCAAAGATATAATTGCTGTGGTTATTTCTGTGGCTTGAAGATGCCACTGGTGGATCTATGCATCCAGATTGGCATAAGCAGAACTGGGGAGGTACCATTTTTAGTGAGGAACCTGCCCGTAGAACTCGGGTTGCCTGTACACTGCTGTCGGCTGAGCATCAGGCTAAATCCTCAAAGAAGAGCTGAAATTCTTCACGAAGAAGACAGAGAATTGCAGTTTTTTAAGAAAGTTTATTTATTAGTGTCACAAGTAGGCTTACATTAACACTGCAATGAAGTTACTGTGAAAATGCCCGAGTCGCCACACTCCAGCGCCTGTTCGGGTACACGGAGGGAGAATTTAGCACGGCCAATGCACCTAACCAGCACATCTTTCAGACTGTGGGAGGAAACCGGAGCACCCGGAGGAAACCCACGCAGACACAGGGAGAACATGCAAACTCCACACAGTCACTCAAAGCTGGAATTGAACCTGGGTCCCTGCCGCTGTGGGACTGCAGTGCAAACCATTGTGCCACCGTGCCATTCACAGCAGGCAACTTTAAAACTTAAACTTTAAACTGAAATTCTTCACGAAGATGACAGAGAATTGAAGGACTTTGACTGAAATTGATGACAAATAGGTTGGTTAGACCTCTGGGCCAATTTGTAAAAATCGATCTTTGTTGTGTGTGACATTTAATGTGTAATTTATAGTTTATAACTAACTGCCTGTTAATTCAGGTTTGACTTAAATTGATTCTGGGTTTTCGAGTATAGGTGGCTAGTTAAGATAATATGTAGTGTTTGCTTTTGTTTGGCTCTTGTACAGTAAAACTTCTTTTGGTTTATATTGTGGAATCTTGTGGCTTCTCTCAGTAAATAACTGGAATTTCGGATTCCTTCTTCCGTAAAAAAAAAGTTACTTGCCTCGACCAAGATCATATGACCAGGTGCAAAGAATAATTGAAACTGCAAATAAGATGTTGACTTTTAAATCATGAGGGCTGAATTCAAAGGGATTGAGATTGAATACAGCTACATAAAACTCAGGTTAGATTCCAGCACTGCACCTCAGGAACTGTCTAACGGTCTTGGAAGTGGTGCAACACAGATTTACCAAAGGAATACAGGCACATTTTTATTTTATTTAGTCATTTAAGGAATGTGGCCATCATTGGCTAGACTGGCATATATTGCCCACCCCTAACTGCACTCGGGAGGTGATAGTGAGCTTGAAGCACTGCAGCCCACATGGTGCAGGTACACCCACAAAGCTATTGGGAAGGGAGTTCCAGGATCTTGACTTAGTGACTAAAGGGTTAAATTATGAGACAGGCTGGACTTATACTCCATTAAATACAAAGAATTAATGGGTGATCTAATTGAGGTAATTAAGATGATTAAAGAATTGGATATGGTGGATAGAGCGTAACAATTTCTTCCTGCAGACCAATCCAGAACATGTCGACGTTAACTTAAAATTAAAGCTAAGCTGTTCAAGGGGCGACATCAGAAGGCCCTTCTTCACAGAATGGAATCATAGAATCTGCAATGCAGAAGGAGGCCATTCGGCCCATCGAGTCCGCACCGACCACAATCCCACCCAGGCCCTATTCCCATAACCCCTCATATTTACCCTGCTAACCCCCGACACTAGAGTTAATTTAGCATGGCCAATCAACCTAACCCGCACATCTTTGGACTGTGGGAGGAAACACGAGCCCTCGGAGGAAACTCATACAGACATTGGGAGAATTTGCAAATTCCACAGTCACCCAAGGCCAGAATTGAACCTGGGTCCCTGGCGCTGTGAGGCAGCAGTGCTAACCACTGTACCACCGGTGGGTGGTGGAATTCTGAAGCTTTCTTCCCAAAAAGCTGTTGTGGCTGGGAAAAATGAAAATTTAAAAATAATATATTACAGTTTTGTTCGGTAGGGCTAGTAAGTATTACAGAACCAATGGTGAGTAGATGGAGTTAAGATGCAGATCAGCCATGATACAACTAAATGGTGGAACATGCTCAAGAGGCTGAATGGCCTCCTTGCTGCTCTTAGGGGGACCAGTTAGGATAAATGCATGGGGTTACGGGGATAGGGCCTGGGTGGGATTGTGGTCGGTGCAGGCTCGATGGGCCAAATGGCCTCCTTCTGCACTGTAGGATTCTATGATTCTAAGTAGCATTCCTTATTAATACTTGCATTTAAAGATTGTAATTTTCCCATGGTTGGCACTTCAAAAGAACCGGGCTCATTTCGGTTACAAAATGGGTGAGAAATTGGAGATTATGGCTCTAACAACGGTGAAGTTTTAATGTAAACTATTGTAAATATAGGGGTGGGGGAGGGGAGTAACGTAAGCAGCCGTAAACAAACTGACAAAAGAATAAATCAAACCACACATTTCTGTACTTATTTTTGTCCATGATTTTATCTTTCTCCATATGTTGTTACTTGCACTTTAATGACTGCCTGTCAGGAGATTGGCCCATTAAGGCAGATGCAGGGGCGGTGTTAAGTTACAGTCAAACGCATGCGCGCCGTGTGCAGTGTATATAATGTGCTGGCCAAGAAGAGAGTGGGCATTCTAAGCTGCTTTATTTACATTGGCTTGACCAAGCCCAGTTACTGCAGCATTTTGTTCCAAAACAGCAACAGGGGGATTTTTTTTTTTGCGTTCGATTGTAATTCGCAACAGCTGCAAATTTTCAGCAAACAGTGGAAACATTAGCCAAAGTCAGTCCGCTAAATATACAGTCATTGGGAATGGAAAGGAAGCAAAATAATTTTTTTTTAAATTGGGACACTGCTTTGTGACTACAGATGTTCAGAATTCCCAGTTTCCCACATCCATTCTGACAAAAGCCAAAACTTCAACTGCAGTCAGCGCCCTGTTTTCAGGGATTATTGTGCATCACTCCCCTCCGTTGCTTGGTAATGTGCATAAAAGTGACAATGAATTTCAACACAAAACAACTTTTCAACAAGAATGTGTGCCAAACAACAGAACATTTCATGGGATCTTGGGCCAAGTGGGGAAGTTGCCTCCACTGGGGGTGCTTTGGGACTCAGTGAGATTGAGTCCTGTTTACACAGCAGGGTGGGCTTCAGAGTAACCACAGAAATGTTGAAATAAGTTCAACTTCATTTAAAAGCAGCAACAACTTGTAATGATATAGTGCGTTTAGTAAAACATCCCAATATTCTTGCTTCATAATCAGCCACAAATCTAATACCAAGCCACGTGAGGAGACAAGACGACCGAAAGCTTGGTCAAGGATGGGCTTTATGGGGTATGTTAAACAAGGAAAGATCAAGAGGCAGAGAGTTCCCTACCCTGAAAAATGTGACATCATTTGCATGCAACAGCATTCATTTGCACTCATTTTGATATCGGTTGTGCTCATAAGCAATCATTGGGCGACACAGTGGCCCAGTGGTTAGCACTGCTGCCGCACAGCACCAGGGACCCGGGTTCAATTCCAGCCTTGGGTCACTGTCTGTGCGGAGTCTGCACATTCTCCCCAATTCTCCCCCAGTGTACCTGAACAGGTGCCGGAGTGTGGCGACTAGGGGATTTTCACTGTAGCTTCATTGCAGTGTTAATGTAAGCCTACTTGTGACGCTTATAAATAAAGTTTAAACTGAGCTGTCATTTGACATCAACTGCACTCAAAACCCTCATTTAACTATCATTTAAAATTACACGTACCGTACCTGACATCAATATCATCAAACCACAGCATTCAAACATTTGTAATTAGCAATATCACATTAAGTATTCCAACATCAAGTTTTGATTGCTTCAAACATTGTAAACAGAGCTAACTTTAGATAAAATGGACCTTGTTTTGATGAGGTACTTTTAGTTTTTCTTGAGAAACTATAATTTTTGAAGCACAACCCTGCCCCCAACATGCCCACCCAATAACCCCCATACCCCAGATTGCAGCAATTCTCTCCTCATAAATCCCCCTGAACCCCCCCCACCCCCCTCTCCCCACCCCACCCCCCCCACCCGCACCCCCCCCCCCCCGAGTTATTTTTCCTCCACAACCTTCAGCCGTGCAATTTTCACCCTCTCCCACCCCCACAGTTTTTAAAAGTGAAACTTTTGGCACTGTCAGGTAATATGACCAAATGCTTGGTCAAGGAGATTCAATGGCTTTTGAAAAATTCAGGGAAAATCAGGGGGTTGCTTTCCCCACAATGCAGGCTCCTAACCCAATGTTGGGATCCAGACGTCTGTGGGAAAAATTCTCACCTGGGTGTCTGGAGGGTGGGATCTTCCGGTCCTGCTAGCGAGGGGCTTCGTCGCTAATGGGACTGGAAATTCCCAACAGGGAAGTCTTTCATTCCTTTGCATTTACCTTGATAAGTATAAAAATCCAAACCCAAAAAAATGCCCCATTCCCTCCCACCTAGATTGCAGCAATTCTCTTATCCCATCACACACCCCTCTCTCCCTCTTCCCAACCCACCTCCTTATTCCCCTATTGTATCCCCTAATTCCCCCCTTCCCCTGACTCTTTCCCCTCCTCCTTTCTGCCTCCACCCTTCCTCTCACCCCTCTTCCCCCTCCTCAATTCCCCCCTCCCCCTTCTTTTCCCTCCCCCGCTCTGAACGGCCTTCCCTTTCTCCCCCCCCCTCCTCCCCTCTAAACACCCCACGCCCCTCCATCCTGTAAACACTCCCTGCACAAAGCACATTTGGTACTTTTGAGCATCCTGGAGAGCTTTGAGCATCCCGGAGAGCTTTGAGCACGCTGGGTTAGTTTTCAGTACACTGGGATAGTCTTGAGTGCAAGGGGTAGCTTTGAGCGCAGGGAATAGCTTTGATTGTGCTCGATAGCTCTGAGGCATCGGATGTAGGTTTGCATGCACTGGATAATTTTGACCACAGTATCAAATTTGATGTCAAATTCATTCTAAATGATAACTTTTGATGTCAAATTGTATTTGAGCAAATTGAGCACACTTGAATGCAAAAACAATCTTATAATTTTTGGGTAGGTTCGATAGGAAATTCCAGGGCTTGGGACCTTGACAACTGAAGGCATAAAGCCAATGTGGAAAGCAATAGATGTACAGTTACACTTGCACCTAGGCATTATTCAAATGTCACATTTGTGACTTTAGGTTTCTGGCTGAAGATAGGGGGAAGCTCACAGTATAAAAGCTTTGTTTCTCAAATGGATGTGAATCAAGCTCAGGTTGCCTGTAGTGCAGCAACATTCAGAATTGCCAGAGATGAGCTTTTATGTTTATCGCTGGCAATCCCTTAGAAACCCACCCGGTGAAGTTGGTTTATATGTCCATCTTGCCTTTTGTTTTGCTGCAGCGTAGAATATGTATTTAAGGCTATTCTCTGAATCACTAACTTGGTGAGGTGTGCTGACAGGGCTGGACTGAAGTACATGACTGGAGATGCCGTGCTGTGTCGAGTCAAGAGCTTTAAAAGATTAAACAATAGACACAAAATCGGAGCTCTTTCCACTGTGACAGCTAATGACTACCTGCCAAGTGTCAGCCTCGTTTGTGTAAAGTCTTCACTTGCCGATTTGTTTTAGCATTTCTGCTTAAAAGCTTAAGGGAGAGTATTTTTTTTTGCTCAATATCCTCCACTTTTTAATAGATTGCAAAACAATATACTTGAAGAGATGTGGAGACCGAGGGGGAACATCCGAGAACAGTTTCATTCATCACAGTGGCTGACTCAGATCACAGAAATCTCTGCATGACATAATTTAACAGGAATGTGAGGCTGTGCCAGGATTGTAGCAACTTTTAACTATTACTGGAAGAGATTTGCTGCTGTCTTCATATCTCTGCGCTGGGAGGAAGTAGAGAATTTGCAATCTTGTCTATGCAGTTTGAGGCCCAGTTCAAAGCTATTCTGTTGTTGACATAAAGTTCACCAAGAACATAGAAACAACTGATGTGAGAGAGAGAAATTTGGAAGGGGTTGCAGGGGGAGGTTGTGAGAAAGAACTCCTCTCTTACAGCAGGAGTGTTGCTTTGTTCGTAAAATTACTCAGATAATCCATATGGAGAAGCAATGGTACTGTCACTGGACTAGTAATCCAGAGACCCGGGTTCGAATCCCACCACGACAGATGGTGAAATTTGAATTCAATAAAAATCTGGAATTAAAACCATTGTCCTAAAAACACATCTGGTTCATTAATGTCCTTGAGGGAAGGAAATCTGCCGTCCTTACATGGTCTGGCCTACCTACGACTCCAGAACCACAGCAATGTGCTTGACTCCTAAATATTCCCTCAAGGGCAATAAAGGAAGGGTAATAATGCTGGCCCAGCCAGCAATGCCCAGATCCCATGAACAAATTTTTAAAAAAGTGACTGCCTTTGGAGCCTTGGAAAAATCTGACCTGGGTGTCAAATGTGTCACTTACAGAAGTGATTCAACATACAAAAGATCTGATTATGTAGGAAACCCTTAGCTTGCACATCCAAGAGGGAGAGAATCATGTGCATAGGCTAGTAATGTATTTGTGTGTCACTCTTATCGAAGACAAATTAAGGACTGATAGAATGATCCACAAGAGTTCAGTCCCTTGGAAATCTGAGAGATAAGGAGAGAAAAGGTGCAACTCGCAGAGATAGCCAAGCTGGGAAGTTCACCACAATAAAGGGATGGGTGAGAGAATACGAGTGAAACCCAACCCAACAAATCTACCTGTCAGTCAGAAGACTGATTTAAAAAAAAAGTATTATTATAGAATCATAGAATCCCTACAGTGCCAAGGAGGCCATTCGGCTCATCGAGTCTGCACTGACCACAATCCCACCCAGACTCTATTCACACAACCCCACCTATTTACCCTGCTAATCCCCTAACACTAGGGTCAATTTAGCATGGCCAATCAACCTAACTTGCACATCTTTGGACTGAGAGAGGAAACCGGAGCACCCAGAGGAAACCCACACAGACACGGGGAGAATGTGCAAACTCCACACAGACTGTGACCCGAGGCCGGAATTGTACCATGGTGCTGTGAGGCAGCAGTGCTCACCACTGCGCCACCGTGCTACCCAAAATTACATTCTTTAAATATTTTTTTCTGACATAAAATGGGAAGAGTGCTTTGAACAATGGGTATTCCACTGTTAAATAGCTTCCCGTTAAAAACTTTTTCATGCATCTGTGCAATCTATATCATCTTTTACTCTTACTGAATGGTAAATGCAGTATGCAGGCGTTTGAACCAATTTAACAGGAAGGAGAGAAGTCAATTGATTGAAGATCCTTTTTGCCAATTAACACCAGAGAATAAGCCAAGGCAAGGGAAGTTGGTAAAAAAATGAATGGGGAGGGAACAATAAAACAAATGTGACAAGAGAGCTTAGACCCACCTCATATACTTAATATCCCAAAAACCATGTCCTACCCACCTGCTTGTGTTGATTTCCGTCTGGCTTTCTTGATGTCTTCCTCTGTTTTGTACGTGGATTTATTCTCCAGTAGCTGAGTTTTGAATTCCAGATCTTTCTGCCTCTCCGCCAGAGCTTTGCGAGCCTACAGAAAGGGTGACACCAGTCATCACAGATCCAAAGAGAAGTCAACCTTTCCTTCTTGAGATCCACTTGAACAACAATAGCTTACAGTTATATAACTGAACCTACAAATGCGCTTAGCAGCGCGAGCAGTGGAGACAGGACACAAAGTCAGACCCAATGCACAACCAACAATAAAATAAAACAAAATCCTGAAACAATGCGGCAGGCCTGGCAGCATCTGTAGAGAGAGAAACAGGGTTAAGGTTTCGAGTCTGTGTGACTCTTCTTCAGAGCACAATTGAACAGATTGGGTTCCAAGCGAGCTATTGAAAAAGGCTGGTGAGGTAGGCAAGAGAGCTCCAGACTGAAAGTGCCCAGTGACTGAAGCCGCATCTGGAGATAAGAGAAGTGATTATGAAACAGTACAGCATGATCACAGGACAGTTGGGAAGAGGGAACCTGCTTGCAGAACTGTTCCCAGAAGGGGGTAGGGCAGTGGCAAAGAGTCTCCCCGATTTGTCTTTTAACACAGGAGTGCTCCTGTTGATGACTCCACATTCAGGTAAGTATGAGGGCCTTCCTGGCAGCATAACCACCTTAGCTAATATGGCCATCAGCACACTTCCAGCAGTAAATGTGCATTCATTCCTTGTCCACCATCTTTGGAGGCTGTTTAGCACCTGAAAAACAGTCAAATTTCTAGACCTTTGTAGGTCAGGGCCCTTCTAAAAAATAAATCTAAATCCTGCAATGATCACTGTACAAATGAATTGCACATGTTCTGTATTTGGCAGCTGGTCTAGGGTTGTTTCTGGTTTTAACTCCACATGCAGGTGAGCCAAGGCAGTGATCCACACACCCACACCATGAAATTTCACATCTGGACATTTTTTAGCTGTTAACTGGTCACATGTGAGTCATATAGGGATTTCCTGTCAAATCATCACTTGGAACGAGGTCTGCACATTTCGCCAATGAGTACAGACCACGGGAAAGATCTTGCTCCTCACGAAGTCCATTTCCGGGTTGCGAACTCAACCTCCCAGTTCATGGGGCTACCAGTTGTTCTTTCCTGGAGCAAAACAATAAACAGCACATCTCTGGTTTAGGGGAGAGGGTAGGAAGCCTTGTTGGAACAGCATTGAAGCATCTCCACTTAAAGAGACCCTTGCAGCACTCCCAACGGCAACACTTTTCAAAGGACCTACCCGATATTAAGTTGATCTTTCGCTACACCCTAACTATGACTAATACTACATTTTGCACTCTCTCACTTTCCTTCTCCCCTATGTACTCTATGAACGGTATGTTTTGTCTGTATAGCGCACAAGAAACACTCATTTCCACTGCATACCAAAACATGTAACAAAAATAAATCAAATCAAAATCACTGTGTGGAGTGATTCCTCTCACTAAAGGAAGAAAAGATGAGGAAAACGGATGGAAGATGTGGGGAAGCTGAACCATTCCTGCTCCCCCCCACTTCTCTGGAAGTAAAAATGGAAGCCATCAGGACGTCACAAAAAGCCCGTTTTCCAGAGAAACTCAATCAGCCTCACCAAACAGGCTTAGTTTGAGACTGCAGAGGAAATGAGCATTCGCAATGTTGTTCCGAGGACATGGATCCAGTGTCATGAATATTTCAATGACCACCGAAGTTCTGGTAAGGTGATTACCCCGTGATTCTTATATCTTTCACTGCCTCAGCATCGTCGAGGCAGTGGTCATTTATGCCATGCTCCCTCCTATCAGACACATTCATTTATCTCCAAGCTTCCCCCTCAAGTCTCCATCTCAGCAGACAGTCTGGCGCTCTCTCATGTGAACATATGAATTAGGAGCACAAGTAGGCCATTCAGCCCCTCAAGCCTGCTCCGCCATTTATTAATATCATAGCTGATCTGTTTGTGTTTCTAATTTCATATTTCCATCTGCCCCTGATAATGTTTCCTAACGAGAATCTATCATCCCCACCCTATAAATACTCAGTGACCCTGCCTCCATCGCCTTCTGAGGCAGAGAGTTCCAAAGTCCTTATCTCTGTCCTAAAAGGGTGACTCCTAATTTTATGACAGTGCCCCCTAGTCTGGAGTCACCCACAAGAGGAAACATCCTTTCCATTTTCACCTTGTCACGACCATTCAGGATCTTGTACACTTCAATAAAATCACCCCTCACTCTTCAAAACTGCAGTGGAAACACATTCAGTCTGTCCAACCTTTCCTCACAAGACCTGCTCATTCCAGGTATCAACCTAGTAAACCTCCTCTGAACCACATTTATCCTTTCTTCAATAAAAGGGCCAAAACTGCACACAGTATTCAAGATGTAAAAAGCTAAGACCCCAGCACAAGCTGAACGCCACCCATCACATCTTGCCAATCAGAAAAAGACCCATTTATGTTCTGCTTTCTGTGAGCTAGCCAATCTTCTATCTATGCTAATAAATTACTCCTAACACCATGAGCTCCTACTTTCCACAATAACCTTTGATGTGAAATACCTTCTGCAAATCCAAGGGGACCTGGACATACACACGCTAGTTACATGATTTGGTAGAGCATTGGACCCAATGTGGTTCAAGTGCAGACTGTCCCAATCATAGAATCTGCAGGGCAGGAGGCGGTCATTTAGCCCATCGAGCCTGCACCGACAACAATCCCATCCAGGTCCTGTCCTATTCCCCTAACCCCACATACTCACCCCCTCTCCAATCCCCCTAACATCAAGGGACAATTTATCATGGCCAATCAACCGAACCCATACATCTTTGGAGTGCGGAGGAAACCGGAGCACCTGGAGGAAACCCACGCAGACACAGGGAGAATCTGCAAACTCCACACAGACAGTGACCCGAGGCCGGAATTGAACCGGGTCCCTGGCACTGTGAGGCATCAGTGCCACCATGCCACCCCAATGGTATAGCCCTCAGTTTTTCCAGTACTGACACCAATGGTCTATGAACCAAAACCCATTTCTTGTTCCTCATCTCTCACACCCCCACCCCTACCCCACAAATATCTTACAGTCCATTCTTAACGATCACTTCACTCCTGACAATCGTCAATCTTTTCTCATTGCATAAGACAGCTCATAGCTGCCGGGAGAGGCAATGAAGCAGAGGTGGAGGTGCATTACTGGTCATTCTGATGGTGACAGAAACGGATGCCCTGGTGATGCAGCGTGGCTCCTTTACAGGTGGTTGCTAATGGAAAGATCCGGAGGGGGCGGGGGTGAAAGCATTAGACACCACACTGCCATTTACAATTAGCTGTCACTCATGTTGAATCAACGTTGCCTGTATGTACAAGGCTAAATTGGATCTGTCATCCATGTGCAGCACAAACAAATTATTTCCCCCAGGAAGTGAGAAAGAAGGCAGTGGAGTCCAATCAGGAGAGAGGCTAGACATTGGGAAAGCATTGATTATGCTTCATCCGCTCCCACCACCAGTGCTAAAACACTCGCCTCCATGACTCCTGTGTCACAAATAAAAAGGATGGCATAAGGAGATAAACACCTTACATGAGAGCAGGTGCTGGAGAAAGAGAGAGCTGAGCAGAGATCCCAGCAGAGGACCCTTCAAGCTTTTCTCAACCAGACAGGGATGCTGAGCTTGGGTGGAGGTCATCCACTATTTGTGAGGCAACAAAGGGAAATGTTTGGGCATCTGTCAGAAAGTCCCGAGGTGTAGGGTCCCGAGTACTGAATATGGATGAGTCCATCTTTGTTTATTTTCTTACACGGGATCTGGACATTGCTGGGAATGCCAGAATTTGTTGCCTGTCCCTAATTGGCCTTGGAGGGCAGTCAAGAATAAACCACAGTGCTGTGGGTCTGGAGTCGCATGTAGGCCAGTCTGGGTAAGGATGGCAGAGTTCCTAAAGGACATTAGTGAACCTAATGGGTTTCTAAGACAATCAGTGGTCACAGTTACTGAGACTAGCTTTCATCCGAAATTCTTTTTGTGGCCCTGGTGGTCAGATGGCTGCTCTTATACCTGTCTATGACAAGAGTGTGGTGGGGGCAAGGGTGTGGTGGTAGTTGCTCCGCGCTGGTGTGAACAGCAGGTATTGACTGGGATATCTGTTACCTCCCCAAGAGCCAATTGCTGAGGCTGCTTGGTGGAAAGAGGTTGAGGAACCAGGGACTGCTGAGGGATGAAAGCATCATGGCTGCTCAGTCCAGTGGTCGCAAACCAGCTGCACATCAAAGAAATGAAATCCCTTCAGATTAATAAAAAAAAGTCTGGCCGCTCCGATGGTGCGTTGATCACCACACCAGAGCAGTCAACAACATGCTGGACCTGTGGAAATCCTGTGAGGGAGGCAAAGTTGACAGCCTTCTTTACTCGGCCGGCTGTATCTGTCTCAGAATTCATCTGGTTAGATGCCTGTACAAACCAGGTATCCATGACCTGGATTGTGAAATCATAGGATCCCTACAGTATAGAAGGGGGCCATTCAGCTCATCGGGTCTGCACTGACCACAATCTCACCCAGGTCCTATTCCTGTGACCCCTCGTAGTTACCCTGCTAATCCTCCTGACAATAGGGTTAATTTACCATGGCCAGTCAACCTAAACCGTACATCTTTAGGCTGTGGGCAGAAACTGGAGCACCCGGAGGAAACCCACGCAGATACGGAGAGAATGTGCAAAGTCCACACAGACGGTGACCCAAGACTGGGATTGAAACCGAGTCCCTGCACTGTGAGGCAGCAGTGCTAACCACTGTGCCACCATGCCACCCAAGTGTTGCAGATATCAGCAGCTGAGTCCTGGAATGAACAGCTGACAGAAACTGAGGCCTGTGGTCACCAAAGGCAATGGGTGGCCACCTTCTCCTATTGGCCTTGGGTCTTCCTTCAGGCAGGTGCACAGGTCGGCCACCATCTCCCGCTAGAGTCGCTGCTTTTGGAGGCACATCCAGATGGTTGAGGAAGCTGACCCTCAGCCTGTGCTCAGGACTGCGCTTTCTTTTCAGTGCTACCCTGTGGCCACTCTGTCCATTTGCATGTGACTGTGGAGAATGGGTCCTCTTGCAGTTGCCTCCACTGTGGCTGCCAAGCAGAAGGATGCCATAAGTGAGCACAAGTAGTCCAGCCAGCTGGTGAATATGTGGACCCCACAGGACTATAATATAGAAACATAGAAGATAGGAGCAGGTGGTGGCCATTTGGCCCTTCGAACCTGCTCCGCCATTCATGATGATCATCCAACTCTACAGCCTACACTTGCTTTCTACCCATAACCTTTGATCCCATTCACCCCAAGCGCTATACCTAGCCACCTCTTGAATACATTCAATGTTTTGCAATCAACTACTTCCTGTAGTAATGAATTCCACAGGCTCACCAGTCTTTGGGTGAAGAAATGTCTCCTCACCTCCATCCTAAATGGTCACAGGTGCCATGATAATATACCCCTCAGAGATATCGAAGGGACTTGAACAATTCAGCACAAAGTTGCTGTCCCCACACAACAGAAATTAGTTTTGCTCCTGTCAACAGAAGTCTCTGCATGTGACTAACCTTAAGCTCGTCTGTTGAATCCTTTATAATGCTGTCAATATTAGTTTTTAATGACTTCCTGCTGTGTGTTCACCTTCTCCAAGCAACTGGGTTGCAGACAAGTACGCGACCCAATCACTGAGAGGAAACAGCCATTGCATCCTTAAAATGGCTTAAAATTAGATAAAGTGAATGGGTAAAACTACATCAAATGGGTTTCGATGTAGAAAGTGAGAGGTCATCCACTTTTGACCAAAAAAATCATTGGCGTATTCTCAAAATGGTTGGGTCCAAGAAAGACATAGATGACCAGGTACTTGGATCATTAAAATGTCAAGGACGGTGCAGGGAATGATCAGAAAAGTCACTGGAACACTGGTTTTTAAATCACTGGAGTACAAGATGTCATCCTTCAGCCATACAAAGTGCTGGTTAGACCACACCTGAAGTACTGAGAGCAGCTCTGGGCATCACACCTTAGGAAGGATAAATTTGCCTTGGAAGGAGCGCAGCATAGATTCACCAGAATGACTTCCCAGGTTTAAATTAAGAGGGGGGATTATACAAATAAACATCTATTCCATGGAATATAGTAAATTAAGGAGTGATCTGGTCATAGTTTTCAAGATATTAAGGGGAGCTGATAGGGTAGATAAAGACAAAACTATTTCCACTGGTTGGGGAATCTCGGGTGAGGAGATAAATTACAATATTACCACATGGTGGTATGGCATTGACTGGTAACTTAACGTGAATGAGCACAGAGAGAAGAGAATGGGAGAAAATGAGTGAGGCATGTGGAGGAACCCATTTATGAGAGTTGATGAGTAGCAGTTTTCGAAATTGCTGACTATACAGACCACATTTTTATGCCCAATTCTGTTAACTCTTCATTCTGACAGCGAGGAACCTTCCTTTTGTTTTTCCAAACTTCATTAACATTATTCTGGAAGAATCAGCCCAAGATTCATCCAATAATATCAGAACCATAGAATTCCTCCTTTGTGGAAAGAGGCCATTTGGCCCATCGAGTCTGTAACGACCCTCCAAAAGAGTATCCCACCCAGTCCCTCCCCTCCGCCCTATCTCTGTAACCTCGTGCATTTACCATGGCTAATCCACCTAACCTACACATCAATAAGGGGCAATTTAGACAAAAGCAAAATACTGTGGATGCTGGAATCTGAAACAAAAACAGAAAATCCTGGGACATCTCAGCAGGTCTGACAGCATCTGTGGGGAGAAAATAGAGCCAACATTTCGAGTCTAGATGATCCTTCATCAGGCAATTTAGTGTGGCTAATCCACTTAACCTGCACATTTTTGGACTGTGGGAGGAAACCGGAGCACCCGGGGGGAAACCCACGCAGACACAGGGAGAACGTGCAAACTCCATACAGACAGTCACCCGAGGCCGAAATTGAACCAGGACCCTAGTGCTGCAAGGCAGCAATGCTAACCACTGTGCCACCATATTGTAATATTATAACTGCTGATTTGTCATCTGCATTTTTAAAGCACTCTGCAGTGGAAAAAGGGCAGCTTTATCCACAATGACCCTATACCAATCTCCAGTAATATCAGGAATCAGAGACAGCTGCTTGCAATGAAATGTAGAACATCTTTCTCTGGTATGTTGGAAAGAAGTTTATCTGATCATTGGACAAGCTCCAAACAATCTCAGTGATTTATCATTAGCTTGTGGATGAACTGGCATTCCAATGTGAAGACAAAGACTTCCCCACTATTTCTGACATGCAACTGATGACTAATTATCTGAGATGCTTTATTTCAACTTAATGGATCGTTAAATGTGACAAAATTTGACCAGGATTTCAGCAAGCATCTTTATTACATTCCTGCCAACTAGTGTTTAATCTTTCAGTTGATAGACCATGGTGCTCGATTCAGGTTTACATTGCAGTTCGTATGTTGTGTTGTGTTGCTTGTCCAATAACCAGGACGAGTCTGTCATCAAACCTCAAAATATAGTTGAGAGAGCCCATCTATATTTTAACTGCTAATAAAGGACACAAAAGTCATGTTATAGCTAATAAAAACCAATGGAGTGGTTTTGACTTTGTACAATAGTGTAGCATGAGCAATGGCAAATCAGCAGCCTTCAGAGCAAGAGGAATTGAGTATAGGAATAGGGGTGATTTACTGCAATTGTATAGGGCGTTGGTGAGGTCACACCTGGAGTATTGTGTGCAGTTTTGGTCATCATAGAAATCATCATAGAAACCCTACAGTACAGAAAGAGGCCATTCGGCCCATCGAGTCTGCACCGACCACAGTCCCACCCAGGCCCTACCCCCATATCCCTACATATTTTACCCGCTAATCCCTCTAATCTACGCATCCCAGGACACTAAGGGACAATTTTAGCATGGCCAATCAACCTAACCCACACATCTTTGGACTGTGGGAGGAAACCGGAGCACCCGGAGGAAACCCACGCAGACACGAGGAGAATGTGCAAACTCCACACAGACAGTGACCCAAGCCGGGAATCGAACCCAGGTCCCTGGAGCTGTGAAGCAGCAGTGCTAACCACTGTGCTACCGTGCTGCCCTATAAGGTGTCCTTATCTGAGGGAGGATGTCCTTGCTACAGAGGGAATGCAGCAAAGGTTTACCAGGCTGATTTCCTGGGATGACAGGTCTGCCATTTGAGGAGAGACTAAGTCAGTTAGGATTATATTCTTGGAGTTTGGAAGAGTGAGAGGGGATTTCACAGAAACTTATAAAATTCTAACAGGATTAGACAGGGTAGAAAGAATGTTCCCGAGGGTGGGGGAGTCCAGAACTAGGGGTCATTTTTTGAGGATAAGCGATAAACCATTTAGAACTGAGAGGGTAAATTTCTTCACCCAGAGAGTGGTGCATGTGTGGAACTCACTACCACAGAAAGTAGTTGAGACCAAAACGTTATGAGATTTCAAGAAGAAATTGGATATAGCTCTTGGGGCTAAAAGGATCAAAGGGAGGTGGTGGCATAGTGGTATTGTCGCTGGACTGGTAATCCAGGAACCCAGGGTAATGCTCTGGGAGCCTGGGTTCAAATCCCGCCATGGCAGGTGGTAAAATTTGAATTCAATAAAATTCTGGAATTAAAATGACTATGAAACCATTGTTGATTGTCGGAAACACCCACCTAATTCACTAATGTCCTTTAGGGAAGGAAATCTGCGACCCTTACCCTGGTCTAACCTACATGTGACTCAGGGATGGGCAATAAATGCTGGCCCAGCCAATGACACCCACTTCCCATGAATGAATAATAAAAGAGGGATATGGGGGAGAAGGCGGGATCAGGATATTGAATTTGATGATCAGCCGTGATCAAAATGAATGGCAGAACAGGCTCAAAGGGCTGCATGGCCTACTCCCTGCTTCTATTTTCTATGTTTCTAAAAGTTTATTAGTCACAAGTAAGGCTTATATTAACACTGCAATAAAGTTACTATGAAAATCCCCGAGTTGCCACACTCCGGCGCCTGTTCAGGTCAATGCACCGAACCACCAATGCACCTAACTTCTATTTACATCTCTCCTGAGTTTTATTTCCATTGATTATGTAGCTACTTTTTGGTGTTAAGGAAAATGTCCAACAGTCCTGAAATTACTGTCTGTTCCCAGTCATATCTCAAAAGGAAATCAGCGGCAACCCCCAAGGGAATGGTATAAATGGCCGAAAATAGACATTTCAACCATGACTCAGTGGGTAGCACTCTCAACTCTTAGTCAGCAGGCTGTGGGTTCAAGTGCTAAACCAGGGATTTGAGCTCAAGTTCTGGGCTTCCACTCGAGTGCGGTATTGAGGAGTGCCGCAGACTGATGTGCCCTTACACCCAGACATCAAACCTGCCCTCTCAAGTAGACATGATGGTCCTACGGCACAATTTCACACAAGAGGAGAGTTTGCTTGATGTCTTGTACTATACTTATCCCTCAAGCTAAGCCCCCCAAAAAATAACCTGGTCGTGTTTGTGGGACCATACTGTGTGCAAATTCGTTGCTAGGTTTCCAACATTATAACAAGAACTGCACTGTAAAGATATTTAATTGCTCAAAAGCACTTCCTGTAGGGAGATTCTATTCCCCTGTTGCTGGAGTTACAACAGAGGCTAGTAGAACTTTCGAGGAATTTCAGGGCTAATAATGAAATTTCAGAAAGTAAAAGGGAAGAATACCCTCCATTATATAATTTTTAAATTAAGAATTAAATATTGTTGGAAATGACAAGGTTTCTCCTTTCTTCCCAAGTATCTCATACCTTCTCCACGGCAACATAGCGAGCACTTAATTGTTTGCGGAGATCAGCTATATGATGGTCAAACTTCTTCATATCCTTCTTGAAGTTTTCTCGAAATGCTAACAGTGGTTTCTCCACTTCACTCTGCAGCTAAGGAAAGAGAACAGAAATAAATTCTCATGGAATAGGGGTTTTTTTTGAGTAATTTTGGGAGTGTTCTCCAAAGGTTTATGATCTTGGTCAGCACCGATAAAGCACCGTCTGCTCCTTTCGTGACCATCTCACTGCACAAGGGATGTTCTTTAATAAATTTACTTTTTACATGATAATAAACATCAGAAACTTTCAAATATAGATACAACCTGTTCCCCAGGCACAATAAAATAGGATTTCCTGTAATTAAAGTAAATGGAGGAATTGTGCTGTTGCAAGTTGTTGGCACGGTTCTGCAGTTGTGTTTATCAACTCTGATGCATCTCCACTGCTGGCTGAGTTGGCAGCTGCGTGTGGAGCTCAGACATAGAAAGCAATCTCTGGACTTCTCCAAATTATCTGATCTCAGTCAGGGCGATAATGAGGATGCTTGCAGTTGGATTCAGAGCCTCCAGGCCTCTGAGTGGGAGTAGCGGAATCAACCAACATTCCCACTGCTGATCACTGCCCAGTAATTCCTCTTGGACAGCACCTACTTCCTCAGCTGTGATTCCAATGCCCCAGCATGGCCAATAGTCGAGCTCTCCCTTGCCTGGAGGTGAAAGGTCACTTGTGCAGGACATTGAAAGGCACGTGGAAATTGTCTGCCCGGTGTGAGTTAGTATGAGAGAATAAAAACATGAATGGGAGAAAGAAATCAGAATACTGAGAGTGTGCTGTATTGAAAGATGTGGTCTTATGTATTGCATCTGTAGCTCTACTGTTATAATGTCCAATGTCACATTTCCACTGGCTGCCACACTTTCCAGATATCCGTGGCTGGGGAACAAGGATCTCCCCCCACCCCTACTAGGGGAACTTTCAACCACAAAGAAAGGACATTTTCTATTTAGCCCTTTTGCATTTTCATCGGCCAATATGGTTCACATATGGAACGACAGGGGGCTTGATAAGTTTATTTTGAGTTAATTCATAGAATGAAATAGGAAGCCCTAATACAAACACATATATAAAACATAGACACACACACAAACACACACATCTGCCCAGTTGAAAACCTTCCAAACGTTCATGTCTCTAAATCTTTATCTGATCACGTTCCCAAGTACAATAGCACAAACATAGTAATTATAGAAAAGTCTGCAGGCTATGCTTTTTGTGTATCATTAACAAACAGTAATTTTGGCTTGCAGATTGCTTCCCACGTTGACTAGCAACTTCTAGCTTAGCAGAGTGCTTTTTTTTTTATTATATGGGGAATAAGGGAACATTTGCTGAACTATTGAGACAGGGAAGGAAGAGGGGAAAACTAAAGCTCCAGCGATCTTTTTCTTCACAGACTTCTTCAACAGATTTAGTGCTACTTGTGCAACTGAGTTGGATTTGTATTTATGTTTTTGCCACAGAGGTGGGTCAATCAGTGATGCGCGATAAATCACACGGGAGGCTGGCTGTACCCGGGAAATAAAGGCTTTTATTGCCAACAATAACGAAGCTACTACATACAATATACAATCCCAGACTAAAGGGTCACCAGGCAGAGCAGTGACCTTTATACCTCTCCCGGAAGGCGGAGCCAACTGGGGTGTACCATAGGATTATATTAACAGGTAGAACAGCCCAACCCTAACCCCAACAGTAACATATCTACAGACTCATAGTGCTGGCCAAACCATGGCTCAGCACTCCTGGTGGTAACCAACAATGGTTCACCACAATCAGTAAAATGATTTATTACCTTCGAAGAAAACTTCAGATGAACCTCAGCCTCATCTGCCAAGCTTTTCTTCACCTGTGTCCAAGACTCTCCCAAGGTGCTGCCAAGGACAAGCAAAATAAAGAAAAGGAAGATTTTGAGAAATTAGAAATGGTCACAGGTCCAACATCAGGGCATCCATTTTTGATATCGGTTCCAATTACCCCCTTAGCTGTATTCTGCAAACTATGCTTTACTGTAAAAGATATTCTATTTCCTCTTGGGGCACGTGTTTCTCCACTCATTATGTATAACGACATTATAAACACACTGAACGAGAACAATGTTAATAAATTTGGTACATAGCTACCAAGGTAATTCTTCATCCAAAAAATGTCTGCTTCAATAACATGCTTGGTAATTTGTTCTACAAGTCTATTACCATTTGTACTGAACTTCTGCCTAACTATCATTCTTACAAATACAAATTTCAGTCAGCACAATTTTATCTGATATTTTTAACATATGTATATCAAACTCTTTTTTCCATTATCGCTGAATGTTAAAACAACTTTTTTTTAAAAACAGCACATACAGGAACAATGCTGATCACAATTTCTAATTTTTAAACACATACCTCCAATATTTAAACCTTTCTCCATAACCAGCAACTTTATTAAAAACAGAAAACATAGAAACAGAATCCCTACAGTGCAGAAGGAGGCCATTCGGCCCATCAAGTCTGCACCAACAACAATCCCATTTAGGCCCTACCCGCGTAACCCCACATATTTACCCTACTAATCCCTCTAAGCTATGCTTCCCGGGACATTAAGGGGCAATTTAGCATGCCCAATGCACCTAACCCACATATCTTTGGACTGTGGGAGGAAACCGGAGCACCCGGAGGAAACCCACGCAGACACGGGGAGAATGTGCAAACTCCACACAGACAATGACCCCAAGCCAGGAATTAAACCCAGGTCCCCGGAGCTGTGAGGCAGCAGTGCTAACCACTGTGCCGCCCTCTTAATTCCTTTCACAGAATTGAAAACTTCAACTGGGACTCCTGAAAGTCTCGCTTTTCTCAAAAACAAAGGCTCAGATGGCTTAATCTTTATCTAGAAGTTAAATTCTGGATGATCAATCACCACTTCAGACATTCAAGGGAAAACAAATTTGCTCTAAAATTAAGTTCCCGGCACCTAGATGGACTCTTTGTCCAGCTGTAACCTCCTTAAATTTGTGCATGATCCCTATGATAACGCACCACTGCTGATCTTTTATTTAAGGTGGCAGAGGGAGAACTGCTGCTGAGTTCTCTGATCACACTTTGCAGGTTTAACATCAGTGGGAAGTCCAAACCACTTTGCATTGACATTAAAATTGGAGGGACAGTATCTGACATAAAACAATGTTATCATCTCCTGCATACATATTGAAACTCTATTGCTCTCCACTGAATTGACCATTCATCCACTGGAGGAAAACTAGGGTACTAAACATGTTCTTTCATTCCACACCAAGATAAATATGAATTAGATACACACCCAAGGTTTCCTCTGTAAATTGGTGCTAATCCATCAACCTGAGTATCTCCATGTCTTCATAGAATCCTACAGTTCAGGAGAACATTCGGCCCATCGAGTCTGCACTGACCACAATCCCACCCAGGCCCTATCCCTGTAACCCCATGCATTTACCTTAACTAGTACCCCTGACACTAAGGGACAATTTAGCATGGCCAAACTACCTAACCCGCACATCTCTGGACTGTGGGAGGAAACCCACACAGACACGGGGAGAACGCACAAACTCCACACAGACAGTGACCCAAGCCGGGAATCGAACCTGGGTCCCTGGCGCTGTGAGGCAGCAACGCTAACCACTGTGCCGTCTCTTGTTTCTCCTTTGCGCCCCTTCATAAAAGCCATACGTGTGAAGCAACTTTTCGATCACCCCTCCTTATCTCTTGTTTGATTCAACATCCCAGTTCCTTCCACCTCCGAAGGACCTGGAGATGTTTTTTCTACACAAAAAGTGCTTTATAAATGCAAGTTGTCTGTTTTTGCAGTTCCAGCATTGGGCAGTTAGTTGGCTCCGTGGGATGTAACCGAGCAGGAGGCATTTTGATTGAGGGTTGCAGTGAAACATGAAACATGTGCTCAACATGCCTTCACATCTACAGTATTTATAACTGGCACCAAGCAACCCTCACAATCACATGTAATCTTTTTTAATGATATATCTGCCTCGCAGTGGCAAAGTATTTCATACTGCTAATATATAGATAAAAGGCTATTTTAGAAGTGATAAATTCCTATTTTAAAATAAGGCATGCATTGATGAACGACAGAAACATTGCTTTATGCAGTCAGATTAATGGTATTTGTCATTCTCATTCAATTTGTGCTAAGATTCTCATACCCAGCTCACTTTGACATCAGTCATAATCCATTCAGCACATTCCTACATCTTTGCCGTGTTACCATTAATTGTAACGGATGAAATCAGGAGATTAGCCCTTTCCTGACAAGCTTGCCTTCCTAACAAGCACCCACAATGGGGAAAAGTCCTGTGCCAGGAACATGCAATCAGAGAGGGTAAGTTTTGTCGGGCTACACTCCCAGTGCGGAGTCTAACTTGGCAGGAATTTAGATCGGAGAGTTAGGCGTGGAGGTCTGCATGGCCAATTTGTAGTGCTCCCAATTTTCCGATCATTAAAATGAATGACCAGAAATTGAGCATATCTTGAATCAGATGCACGGATCTCTCCCACTCCCATGAATGGATACTTGGCACTGGGAACAGCTGATTCAACGTTCTTTGCTCCAGTTGAGCGACAGACTGTTCTAAGAGTGGAGTCTCGCAACCTTGGCTCTCAAACTTGTTGCAGCATTCATTACTTTACATTTTCCCAGGACCGCAACACTTGGTATGGCTCCTGCACCGTCCAAGATCGCAAAAACGACAAAGGGTCATGAACATCGCCCAGTCCATCACGCAAACCAGTCTCCAATCCATTGACTCTGTCTACACTTCCCGTCGCCTCGGAAAAACAGCCAGCATAATTAAGGGCCCCAGACATACTCTCTTCCACCTTCTTCTGTCAGGAAAAGGATATAAAAGTCTGAGGACATGTACCAACTGACTCAGGAACAGCTTTTTCCCTGCTGCCACCAGCTTTTGAATGGACCTACCTCATATTAAGTTGATGTTTCTCTACACCCTAGCTATGACTGTAACACTGCATTCTGCAATCTCTCCACTCCTTCACTATGTACGGTATGCTTTGCCAGTATAGCACACAAGAAACAATACTTTTCAATGAATAACAATACATGTGACAATAATAAATCAAATCAAATCAGACATTTCTTTTTTCCTGCAATCTTCAGGCTTTAAAAGTCAAGTATAGGATAATAAACCATAACTTCCTGCTATTTCTCGCCATCTCTCCAAGTCATGGTTACGATTGGCTGTAACATTTCAAATCTTGAAGAAAATGTCCAACATGAAATAAAACTTCTAAATGAAAGTTTGTTATTTTCAAGATTTTTCTTTCAATTTCTGCCACTTTGGTTAAAATCCAGCCAACAGTGTGGTGAAATGTTCCTCTCTGGCTGGTTTTAAAAGGTTCAAAGTAAAATGAGTTTGAAAAGTCACGACCTAGGTCAGAGCTGGCCTGTGCCCACATTGGACTATAATTTGACATCAACTGATCCTAAATTGGCAATCTTATTCAAACTGAAAATTAAGAATGGTTGGTTTAAGAAGTGGAAATAGAGTGGAAACAGGGCAGCACGGTGGCACAGTGGTTAGCACTGCTGCCTCACAGTGCCAGGGACCTGGGTTCGATTCTCGGCTTGGATCACTGTCTGTGTGGAGTTTGCACGTTCTCCTCGTGTCTGCATGGATTTCCTCCGGGTGCTCTGGTTTCCTCCTGCAGTCCAGAAGACGTGCTGGTTAGGTGCATTGGCCATGCTAAATTCTCCCTCAGTGTACGCGAACAGACGCTGGAGTGTGGTGACTAGGGGATTTTCACAGTAACTTCATTGCAGTGTTAATGTAAGTCTACTTGTGACACTAATAAATAAACTTTAACTTTAGTGGAGTCGAAGATGCAGTTTTTAGCTTAGGCACAGTATTGGGTCACTGCAGTAAACAATGAGAAAATGTCGGAACAAAAACAGCTTCTTTGGCACTTCAGGTTTTACTCTGCATTTGGTCCATGGTTTAGCTGGTCTAGGAGTGTTTGAGGTTGCTATTTGCAATGTTAGTGAAGAAGTCATGGGGCATTGGACTCCTTACCAACAGCAAAAATCTTTAAAAAGCAAGGCTGAAAAGTTCACCCAGGAGCCTTTTATGGGGGCGGCACAGTGGCTAGCATTGCTGCCTCACAGCGCCAGGGACCCGGGTTCGATTCCTGGTCAGGTCACTGTCTGTGTGGAGTTTGCACGTTCTCGCCGTGTCTGTGTGGGTTTCTTCCGTGTGCTCCGGTTTCCTCCCACAGTCCAGAGATGTGCGGGTTAGATGGATTGTCTATGCTAAATAGCCCTAGTGTCAGAGGGCCTAGCTAGGGTAAATGCATGGGGTTATTTGGAAAGGGCCTGGGTGGGATTGTGGTCCATGCAGACTCAATGGGCCGAATGGCCTCCTTCTGCACTGTGGGATTCTATGATTCGATCCACTCTTGTCCTCAGCATTGGCACTTTATTCAGCGAAGGGGCAGTTTTGTATTGAAATCAAGTTATTTCCCACAGCAGGGTCTTTAACAAAATTAGCGCAACTTCATAACTTTCCATGCAACTTTTCAACTTCACTTACAACCCCAATAAGATGAAATAATTCAAAAAGGCACAACCGGTTCTAGCTCTTGATCACTAGCTTTTAACAAGAACTAATTTAAAGGAAATTGAGAAAACGGGAAGCACGCACATCAACGTTGCTGATGGTGACCTTCACCCATTGGCACAGCAAGTCTAAAATACAGCATAGCAAGCAGATACAGCTCACAGTTTACCAAACACTTTGTTGTAGATCAGTGACCAATGCACAAAATAGTCCAAACACACTCAATGAAAGGCAATAAGTCTTTGTTAGCACATTGCCCCTACTCGGGAATTAATGCCGTCAAACTTTACCTTGATGCTGGATAATTATTCCTTGAAATATTAATGTGTGCACAGACCAGGAAAATTAATAAAATTCATCAGATTGGCCTTTCCTTTGCCCATATATCAATGCTGGGTTCTGGCATCTCCTCAGAAAATCACAGCTGCTTTGCATGCAAATTAAAATAACGGGCAAAACAGCCCCCGCTCAATGAACAAACAACTATCAGTGACAAGGGTTCAGCAATGCTGTGGCATCTTTGAAAGTTCCACATCATTTCTCCAATGACTGATATGTTTGAAAGTAAGATACTTCAGTGGTCCATATCTTCCGGTCTCCAGGAATTGAACATACGACCCAAGATATGTGTCAGGACACGTTGGAAATCACGGTGTACTGACCTCCATGGGAATTGCCTACGAAGTTTGAACTCTCTATGTGCAATTTCCCGGCTCCCCTCGGACCCTCCACAAAAATCTTCAACTCTGGAGTCGGAGACTTCAGACAGTTTCATTTTACTTACCTGAATAATTAGACAGGAAATGTTGCACGGGAAAATCCTAGTCTAACTCCTGGGTAACTGCAGAACTGACCCCCAATCACTCGCACTGACCTTCCACCCCCTGCAACCACCTCACTGACCCCTGACTACTCCACCAACCAACCGCACCCCTTCCAAATGCCCAGACCATCCCACTTGACCATGCTAAACCTTGACCACCCACTTGCTCCTCAACTCCAACCCACCTACCTTCTCACATATGTACCTATCTTATCCACTCCCCCATCCAAACCGCCATCTTTGACATGAAATATAAAGACACTACCATAACCACTTAATTTTAATTTCAATTCAATCGAATTGACAGCTGCCTATGTATGAGCAGAAATCTCATTCTTCCCCCACATACAAATACCACCCTGAGAAATCTAAGAAATTCATCTCAAATCTTCCAGACAATCAATAGTCCAATTGGATCAAAATAGATCAATAGGCCAATACATACCACCAGCTAGTTTCTGTCCTTATTGCTTTCTAAGTACTTGTACCAATAACATCTTGCTGCTTACTATTAGTTTATATCCAGAAAATAAAAGTTTGTTGTTTTGCGTTGTCATCAGTCCCAAGGTAGACGTCTGCCGGTTTTCACAATTTGTGCCCTCAGGTGACTCAGCAGACCAATCCTCGAGCCATGGCTCTTTGGGCAGAGATGGTAAAAATCGCCCTGGGGAAAAGGATTTCTCAAGACTGGGTCCAGCTCTCCTTCCTTCTGCTTTTTGTCGTAGTGGAGTATATGCATTCGGTTTCTGACTAGGGTACAGCTGATTGGACAAGGCTTTGATCCATGTTAAGGTTTGTGGCAACTTCCTCCTGCACACCAATGTCAATTTGGTCCCTTTTCAATGAGCTCTTCAGAGTGCTCTTCGAGTGCTGTCACTGTCCTCCTTGAGATCTGGTGCCATCTTTAAGTTGTGAAACGAGGATCTGTTTGGAAGCTGATTTTTTTGGGGGTATGTGGATGTGTCCATGGTGCTATTCTGAATCAATAGGAGAACAATGTGGTCTTTGGTATGTCTCATTGTATTTGAGTGCAAGTTGCATATGATGTGAATTTGGTTCATATGGAGACTCAACTTTGCATACAGAACCCTTTTTTTGTGCTGTGAATGAGCTAGAAGTGCTGGAAGAAAGCCTAAACTCTGATTCTGGAGTCATATGGACAGGTCATTAATAAAAATTGCAAGTTTGAGGAATAATTTGATTTGATTTCTTATTGTCACATGTATTTGTGAAAAGTATTGTGTTTTGCGCACTATACATACAAAGCATACCGCACATAGAGAAGGAAAAGAGAGAGTGCAGAATGTAGTGTTACAGTCATAGCTAGTGTGTAGCAAAAGGTCAATTTAATGCAAGGTAGGTCCATTCAAAAGTCTCTTGGCAGCAGGGAAGAAGCTGTTCTTGAATCGATTGGTACGTGACCTCAGACTTTTGTATCTTTTTCCCGATGGAAGAAGGTGGAAGAGAGTATGAGAGTCTCTAACTCAACTGATAATGTGGTCAGTGTGGTGCCAAACCTATACAGACCAAAGATTTAAAGCCACTGTCTGGTATGGCATTGTGAGATGCCAACCAAGGCAACCCTTCAGGTGCCAAAACTGGCCCGAGTGCCCCTGAGCTGCATCAGAGGTTGGCAAACAAGCAGTATTCCAGTTTATGAATGCTACCCGGCGATGCCTTCAGAAGTGTGCAAGTTTGACCAATTGACAAGGACAGGATTGTGTTTGCTTGTAATGTCCTTTGTGGTTTATCAGCCCACCAACATTTACATCTGGCCTCAAAGAATGGATGGCTTGTTGAGGTACTCGAGGGCTGCCAACAATGATGGACCCATTTCAAAACAATGGTCAGGATCTTCATGGGAGTGTAAACTGTAAGATAACAAGACTGAAGGCATTTCAGTGAGCTCATCAATCTTCAGCCGGAATTACTAACATCATCTTTCAACCTGGGCTGGGTTTAAAATTTATGTAAATATACAAATTATTCTTATTTGGAAGCAAGCCCACATTGCTTTCAAAGTGTAATAAGTTGAATAAAGTTCAATCAGAATGTTGGTGTTGAGGATTTCTTTTCCATTTCCAAAGGATGTCATAGAGAAGGTGCAATATAATGTGGGTTAATGGGTGTACTCAGTTACTCAGGGAATAATGATCCTCATTTTAATTTGTGGCAGCCAGAAGCTAAAGTCCTGGTCAAAGTCTGGAGGTAAGTGTTGCCAATTTATAAGGATATGTTTCTGCCAAGATTCCAGCTAGTCAAATCCAACAGACTTCTGCAAAACAGAGACAAGTTGTTAGCACATATGCCATTGTGGCACGATGAACATGATTCATCATTGGCATCAATATTAAACCCCCCTTCCCCTGCCACCACCTCAGGACAGAGGTGTGTGTACGTGCGTGCGTGTACGTGTGACAGGTGTGCATGCATGTGGGATGAGTTTGGGGAAATCTCAAGGAAAAAACAAAACACATATGCATATAATGGATTTTTACAGCAATGAGCAGTGAGGGGATGAGAGCAACCCACCTTGCAGAATAAGGGTGCTTCATTAACATTTTTTAAACTATGTTCGTACTGTGCAATTGGAATAGGACTTGTATTTAACTGTTGTCGGCTGGGTTTCCCCAAGACCAGTAAACCTAGCAATGGCAGTTCCAGAATGCAAATGCTTTTTAGCAACACTCGCTGTGCGCCAAACCTCCTGGCCCCTCAAGGAAGCCTTTGGCTTTTCCACTGTCTCTCTCCCACCGCAATTCTCAATCTCTCTCCTCTCAGTAAACAACAACCTGGAGCCTGCTGCACCAACACTAATATCCAACCCAACATGCCCTGACCTGCAAGTGTGGTCTGGCCAACGTACAACATAAATTCAACATTCCCTCCTTGATTTTGGCTTTCAAATATTTATATTCCCAAACTCAATACCATAGAGTTTCACGGAAGACTCCCAAATATTGGAATAAATTGCAATACCAGTTAGCCGAAATTCAAACTCGTACTGCTGTTGGAAAATCCCGTTTGCTAAAAACACTGACAAATAGATCTTGCTGTCACTGCAAAAAGTGTATCCTTTGTAGTAAAATTCTTAATAGCAATTATGGATGGGATGTCCACTATGCAGCCTTCAAACAAAAGGCTAAAGCAGAATATCACTCAGATTCTCGCATCCATGTCAGAAAATTATGCATTCGACTCCACGACTTGATTGCAAAAACCAAGACCAATGTTCCAGTGGGGTACCATTGGAGGTGTCACATTTGGATGTGTCGTTAAACTGAGACTCCAACTGCCTCTTTGTAAAAGATGTCATGGCACAATTTTGAGGAGGAAAATTTGATTTGATTTATTGTCACATGTATTAGTATACAGTGAAAAGTATTTTTTCTTGCGCACTATACAGACAAAGCATACCGATCATAGAGAAGGCAACGAGAGAGTGCAGAATGTGGTGTTACAGTTATAGCTAGGGTGTAGAGAAAAATCAACTTAATAAAAGGTAGGTCCATTCAAAAGTCTGATGGCAGCAGGAAGAAGCTATTCTTGAGTCGGTTGGTACGTGACCTCAGACATTTGTATCTTTTTCTCAACTGAAGGTGGAAGAGAGTATGTCTGGGGTGCGTGGGGTCCTTAATTATGTTAGCTGCTTTGCCAAGGCAGCAGAAAGTGTAGACGGAGTCAATGGATGGGAGGCTGGTTTGCGTGACAGATTGGGCTACATTCACGACCTTATGTAGTTTCTTGGGGTCTTGGGCAGAGCAGGAGCCATGCCAAGCTGTGGTACAACCAGAAAGAATACTTTCTATGGTGCATCTGTAAAAGTTGGTGAGAGTCACAGCTGACATGCCAAATTTCCTTAGTCTTCTGAGAAAGTAGAGGCTTTGGTGGGCTTTCTTAATTATAGTGTCGGAGTTAAGAGGGGAGTTATTCCCCATGCCCTGGTTAATATTTATCAACATCACTATCTGGTCATTACTACATTGCTGTTTTGTGCCAAAGTGCTACGTGCAAATTGGCTGCTGCATTTCCTACATTGCAACAATCATCGCTTCAAAAATATATCACTGGCTATTCTGCTATTGGGAAAGGCACTATATAAATAAGTCTCTCTTTCGAACAGCGCTTAGCTATTAAGGGACAAATACAATTCAATCAGATGGCAACTGGCATTTGGACCAAATGACCAATCCTGGCATCTGGCTATGGAACTATTCAGTCTCATGAAGGATAACCACTCTATATGTTCTCATGTCAGAGTGCAGGAGATCAGAAGTGACTAAAACAGACGTGCTCTTCAATTCTGCCTTCTCCTTTCTAATCTAGATTGGATTGATCTGTTCGATTCACCCCACTGTCCTCACAAATTATTAACAAAGATATCCTGATAACGAGCCCACAAAGTTAATCACTGCTAGGTTCCTGATTAATTCAAATGCAAGAAGAATGTGTAAGACTTCCTGTTCAATCGCAACAAACCTGGTGAAATACTCTCTGTCAGCAAGTGTGGTAGGGCTCCTTGAACCTCACCATGCAAATACCCAAATCCCTCCCTGCATGTTTGGCTGCTCGAAGGAACTACCCGGCTGTCTGAACTGTGCCACCTGCTCTGGCAAGCTCTGCTTGAAATCTCTACTTATAAAAACACAAACCACCTCATCACCCCCAGTGAAGAACATTTCCATTCAAACATACAGCAGAGTTTAGGAACATAAAATGACTAGAAAATGGCGAACTCACCCTTCTTCCATGCCTGCCAGTGGACTCTGCGAGAGTTTCGCTAGGTTTTTGGCATAATCTTCTTCAATTTTAATCCTTTGAACAGAAAAGAAAAAAAAACATTTTTTTTCCGAAGTGATGTCCCTTGCAGCACAAAAGGATGGTTTCCTAATTCAGTGCTCCGAGACAAAACACTGCACAGTGGGCCCACATCAGAATATTGTATAAACTCAAAACATATTCTGTAAATACAAGCTTTACCCTGACCATCTGTGCTCAAGACGAACAGTGCACCCTTTATGCAAACTGGGGGTTAATTGAATAGCTCTGCCAAAAGGCCAGCACAGATATAATGGGCCAAATGGCCTGTTCTATTTTATATTATTCTCCGATCCTAAAAGCAGGTGCGCCGAGTGACTGGAGCAAGATTCTCTGCACCCAACATCACAATACCGACTCCAGATCTGACAGGGAACACACAAAGGAAATCAGCAATCAACCCGAACACTTTGGTTTTAAAACTAAGTACGTCTGGTGATAAAACCACAATTACATTTAATTGAAAATGTTTAACTTCATAACAAAATTCAGCAATCTGAAACATTATAATCACATGCGTGTGCGAAACATGTCATGTTTCTATCACCCAATATACATTTAATATCCTTGCGTCACAGTTCAAAAGATTTCCAAGGAATCATACGGAAAATATTGCTCAGTTTACAACTCAAACAACACTGCATTCACGCAAGTTTAAAAATTCTCAAAGGATCAGTGGTTAATGAGTTATTGAAAGTTGCTCTTCCGGAAGATGTTCAACAATGATCAATTTGTAAGCTCGTCTTCTTAATCAATAAACACCTCTCAATAATTGTGCTGGGAAGATCTTAGTCTTGGGAGCTCGGCAGGGGCAATCTCGCAACATTTTCCTTTTGGCTACGAACAGAGGATAACAAACAAACAGACGCAGGCACTCAGTCCCAATTTTAAAAATTTGAAGACTGTGAAAGCCCATCAAAGGATTAGAATGGAGTGGGTATTTAAGAATTACTCTGCTCCAGTCAAGCAGGACGATCCACAATGATGGGGCATGTTTCTTGATTATTCTGCATTATTGCACAGAGCAAGCTTATATTGATAGAAATGTGAAATTGATGATAACTGTGGCTTTCTATGGTCACGAACTGTGAAACAAAGTAAGTTAATGGTTCGTATCTGGCCTCGGCTCTTTGCCTTTGGAACACTGAGGGAGTAAACAAGTGACTCACATACCCTGTTCCGATCACAAAGGAATATCACTGTTTCACCCTTGGATTACACCATCATATTGTTAGATAATGGGCAGTATGCATACACCTTGGAATGTAAGGTGTTTAGTTCAAAGTTTATTTATTAGTGTCACAAGTAGGCTTACATTAACACTCAATAAAGTTACTGTGAAAATGCCCTCGTCCCACACTCCGGCATCTGAGGGAGAATTTAGTATGGCCAATGCACCTAACCAGCATATCTGTCAGACTGCGGGAGGAAACCGGAGCACCCGGAGGAAACCCACGCAGACACAGGGAGAACATGCAAACTCCACACAGACAGTGATCCAAGCCGGGAATCGAACAAGGGCTCTGTGCGACAGTGCTAACCACTGTGCTACCGTGTCGACCCTAGAAGTTCAGACTTCTTACAGTGTTAACAGCATAATTAACTGACCAACTATCTCAGGTAAGACTCCAACTTTGTAAATGCAAAGCATGCTGCCCACAAAGTTGCTGCAGAAGATTGTTCAGCATCGAGTGACTGGATTCAAACCAGGCAATTTAAAAGAACTAACGTCCAAGACAGTTGCAAAGTCTTCTGGAATTTTTACATTGACCTTGCTGAGCAAACCTACAGGACAAATTGCAGAGACATTCCTTAGTTTGGCATTTTTTGCACTTGTGATGGCGTCAAGCTAGCTCTGTCTCCATCTATGCTGATATTTTGGTTGGGGCATAGATTGTTGGTTATGCACGGGAGGATTACTCTTGACTACCAAGACTAGACTGGGCTGGCAGGAAGTGGCTGGAATGCATAACATGCTGAAAAACAGATAATCTTGAGAGAAAAAAAAACAGCAAACAAAGCAGTCACCCTGACCTATTTATAATTCAGGAAGTGGCTGTGGGGAGTCCCACAGTGGGAAAAGTGAAATCAAAACCAACTGAAATAAATGCTGATTAATCCAAAAATGTGGATTGTCCAAAACAGCTGTGGATTTCTTCAAATGTGTTGGTAGGGAATATCTGTACAGAATGTATCCATCGATGAAATATAAAAGTGCTGCTCACAATTGATATTTGACACAGTTCATTTCAGTCGCTCCCACTGGGAGGGACACTGACTGCAGTGGCTCCTCGATCACATCTCACCCCAAAATGGAGAGGTAAATTGAGTGGCACATAAAACAAAGAGCTTACCGGGTTCTAGCCTTGTGGGAACTTTAAACCAGCCCCTATATGTAATTATCTGAAATATCCTGTACCAGTGAAGCTCATAATATGTTTACAGCTCATTTCCCCCCTAGGCTGTGGCCCTCAGCAAATGTACTGCTCTACACACCCCTGGGCTTCCACACTCAGCCAGCCAGCCCTGAGAAGGAGATTGCAGGAGGTAAGCATAAGTACAGAGGTAGATGAATAGATAGTGGGACTGTGAACCTAGCTGGCAGCCCAGGCCTATGCACTTGCAGCAGTAAATGTCTTGGTGCGCTCGGACTGATTGTCAGAATGAGCTCTCCTGTCGCAGATCCTTGTCAAGAGGCGAGCACGGATCAGGAAATTGCTAGTGTGCTCCCCACTGTTACAATCTGCACGCCCAGCATGTGACGCTGGGAAAGCACATTCAGAATGTCTGTCACAATTCAGTGATTCAGTCTCACCTCAAGTCAGCAGGCTTTGGTTTCTCCTGGGGCTCGAACACTATTCTGAGTGAGTGCTGCACGGTCAGAGGTGGATAAGACGTTTAATCAAGGCTTTGTCTGCCCTCTCAGTTGATTGTAAGAGATTCCGTGGCTCCGCTTTGAAGAACAGGGGAGCTCTCCCAGTGCCCTGGCCGATGTTTATCTCTTGGCCAACCTCACTACATGAAGGGATTACTGGCCATAATCACATTGGCGTTTATGGTATCTGTCCAAATTGGCTGCTGAAATCTTACAATGCTACAAAGACCGCCTTCAAATGCACTCTGGCTGTCCTGCGGTTGAGAAAGGCTTTATATAAACATACAGCCAGGATTTTCCAGGCCCCCCTCACCTCGAAGTGTATTTTCCAGAGGCGAAGGCAGTTCGCCATTGGTCGTCAGCAAGATTGCCAGTCCCGCCGACATCCAAGGTGTTTTGATTGGCTCACCCATTCGACCGGGGGGCTGGGGGGGCTGGGCTGGGGGGTGGTGGAGAGGTGGTGCAGGGTACACTTACAGTCTCTCTATCTATTCATCTATCTCTATACTTCGGCAGGACCAGAAGATCCTGCTGGTTGGATGAAGCTGGGAAATCCCACTCCAAGTCTTTCCTTTTCTCTCGAGGGTACAGAAAACTGGAGGAAAATGGGATTGCGCACACATCATTAGCTCCACTTATCTTTATATCGTCCATGCATGAGTTTCAGATCTAACGCTCAGTCATCACATTATCTCAGAAGAGGATATTTCATTCAATCCGTACAGCAAGCTGTCTGGATATTTCCTAAAGGCTGTGAATTAGTGCCAAACTGGACATAAGCTTTCCCCGTCATGCCAAAGTAGCAGACGTCCTGAAAATCCACAGCAACAGCAGCACAAGGAAGATAACTAAGTTGAACAAGTTTAGTATTCAACGTACAGTATCAGATAGCTTTTTGCCAATTCCCTCTGCAATGGATAAAAGAGGGTGAATAATAATTTATCATCTTAACACGTGGCCCAATCCCTTCATTCCCACACAGCTCACAACTGGGCCACATCCCCAAGGAAAGGCATGCTTTCAAAACACTTTCACAAATCTCAGTTGCAAACATATAGGTGACGTGTTCATGCGATTACCTTTCCCTAATAAACTCTGCCATTTCTTTCTGCATTTGTTTGCCCTTGAGCTGTTTCACCAGAATAATCTCAAATCCGGTAATCGTGCTATTGCTCTGGGTCTCCTTTCTGTCTGCCTGTTGAGAAAGCGGGAAAAATGAGTGTTTAAAATGTACATCTTAATTTTCATTCAATTCACTCGGGGAGCTTTATTTGCGTCGTGCAGTGCGCTGCCCGAATGCTGACACGTTCAGAAGTTGTAACCGCTATTGGTTCACTTTTATTGGATGCTTCCTGTTGAAGTCCAAGTTTCACATCCCACTCTGTTCTGTTCAACCTGCCTCGCTGGTCACTGGGAATTTTGTTTGCGCGTCCGGTTAGCCACGAAGTTGGACGACCAGACAGGCAAAAGTGAGTGGCACTGGAGAAATTAAAACGTTACAAAACAAAAAGCACGCAGTAAAAGAGTAAACTTATCCTGCCAGAAGAGTTGGACATTTTGTTGTGCCACTATTCAGGGCTCTGTGACTATTAAAAATCGACAACACAAGGGATTATGGGGAAGAGAGCAGGAGTGTGATGTTGAGAGAAAGGATCAGCCATGATGATATTGAATGGCAGAGTAGGCTTAAAGGGCCTATATTTCTACTCATCGATCTACATTAGCTGTACCTCAATGGATGCACTCTTGCCTATGAGTCAGAAGCTTGCCAGTTCAAGTCCCATTCTAGGTCCATGCACACAAAATCTAGGTTACGCCAGTGCAATATTGATAGAAATATAGAAAATAGGAGGAGGAGTAGGCTATTCAGCCCTTCAAGTCTGCTCCGCCAATCAATAGGAGCATGGCTGTTCCTCTATCTCAACAATATACTCCTGCGCCCTCCCCATATTCCTGGACACCTTTAGAGTCTAGAAATCCATCTATTTCCTTCTTAAATATATTCAGTGATTTGGCCCCAACAGCCTTCTGTAGCTGAGGATTCCATAGGTTCACCTCCAAGTGAATAAATTTCTCCTCACCTTTGTCCTAAGCGGCCTACCCCATATCCTGAGATTGTGACCCGCTTGTTCTAGACCTTCCATCCAGAGGAAATAAAATCCCTGCATCCAGTCTGCCCAGCTCTGTTAAAATTTCATACATTTCAATTAGGTCCCCTCTCATTCTTCCAAATTCGAGTGAATACAGGCCCTGTGAAGCCCATCTCTCCCCATACAACAATCCTGCCATAAGAACATAATAACTAGGAGCAGGAGTAGGGGATTCAGCCCCTCGAGTCTGTTCCACCTTTCAGTACAATCAAGACTGATCTCACCTCAGCTTCAACTCCACTTTGCAGCCCGTTCTCCATAACCCTTCAACCCGTTACTAATTAAAAAGCTGTCTATCTCCTCCTTAAATTTACTCAATGTCCTGGCATTTACCACACCCTTGGATAGTGAATTCCACAGATTCATGACCCTTTGAGAGAAGTAATTTCTCCTCATCTCTGTTTTAAATCTGCGACCTCTTATCCTAAAACTATGACCTCTTGTTCTAGATTGCCCCACAAGAAGGAACATCCTCTCCACATCTACTTTGTTAATACCTTTTATCATCTTAATTCCTCAATTAGATCTCTCATTCTTCTAAACTCTAGAGAGTATAGGCCTACACTGGTCAATCTCTCTTCATAAGACAAACCCCTCATCTCTGGAATCAATCTAGTGAACCTCTTGAATGCCACTACATCCTTCTTCAAATAAAGGGACCAAAACTGTACACAGCACTCCAGGTGTGATTTCACCAATGCCTTGCAGGAATACTTCCTTATTTTTATATTCTATTGCTTCAGCTATAAATGCCAAAATTCCATTTGCTTTCCTTATTACCTGCTGTACCTGCATACCAGTTTTCTGTAACTCATGCACAAGAACACCCAGATCCCTCTGCATCAAAGCACCCCGAAGTCTCTCTCTATTTAGATAATAAGTTGCCTTTCCATTTTTTCCAATCAAAACGGATAACCTCACACTTATCCACTTTAAACTCCATCTGCCATATTTTGGCCCACTCACTTAACCGATCTATATCCATTTGCCATCCCAGGAATCAGTTTGGTGAATCTTCACTGCACTCTATCTATGGCAAGTATATCCTTTCTTAGATAAGGAGGCCAAAACTACACATAATTCTCCACGTATGGTCTCACCAAGCCTGTACAGCTGCATAAGAACATAAGAAATAGGAGCAGGAGTAGGCCATCTAGCCCCTCGAGCCTGCCCCGCCATTCAATAAGATCATGGCTGATCTGAAGTGAATCAGTTCCACTTACCCGCCTGCTTCCCATAACCCTTAATTCCCCTACCGATCAGAAATCCATCTATCCGTGACTTAAACATATCCAACGAGGTAGCCTCCACCACTTCAGTGGGCAGAGAATTCCAGAGATTCACCACCCTCTGAGAGAAGAAGTTCCTCCTCAACTCTGTCCTAAACTGACCCCCCTTTATTTTGAGGCTGTGCCCTCTAGTTCTGGTCAATCAGCTGCTGCTGGTCAATCAGCAGCAAGACATCCTTGCTCCTGTACTTGGAGAGTACTGCACTGTCAGAGATAATCTTTCGGGTAAGATATTAAACGCAGACTCTGTCTGCCATCACAGGTAGACTTAGAAGGTCCTATCCACCACTCAAAACAGCAACTTCTACCATCAGACAATATTTATCCCTCAGTAAACATCCAAAGATGTGTAGGTTAGGTTGATTGGCCATGCCAAATTGCTACTTAGTGCCCCAGGATGTGTGGGTTGGGGGATTAGCAGCGTAAATATCTGGGGATACAGGGATAGGGCCCAGGTAGGATGCTCTTTTGGAAAGTTGAAGCAGACTCAATGGGCCGAAGAGATTTTATGAAAAGAATTCACTAAAAACAGATTATCTGGTCATCATCATATTGCTGCTTAGAGACTTTGACCTGTAAAAACTGGCTGCTACATTTCCTACATTACAGCCGTGACTACACTTCAAATATACTTCATTCACTTAGTGATATCCTGAGGTAATGAAAAGCGTTCTATGATTACACATCTCTCTTCCTTTCAATGAGCACCTTCTCACACACCTCACTGCATTCAGCTCAAGGGCTGGGATTAGGGTCTGCAGAGTCAGGGGCACAGGGGAGGGGCAACCTAAAGAGAGATAAGAGAAAACAGCTTGAGAAGAAATAAGCAAATGAAAAGACAGCAAGAATGAGAGAAATAAAAACACAGAGAGATATTTTAAAAAATGAGAAAAATAGATTAAAGCTGAAATATTTGGCTCAAGCTTTGATAATGAGAATTTGGAGAAAGATAACACTGGCGTAGACACTTTCTATCCTCACCTTCCTCGGCTCTGTCAGTTCTTTGCTTTTTTTAATATAAATTCGAATATTAAGGTCACATAGCATTCAATTTGGAGACAACTTTAATTCTCTACAAGTTTTAGACTTTTCTACTTAAACCTATCTCTGAGCCAGTGAAAAAATGCCACAATTCTGATGGAAACACACACACTGAACTAGCCATCGTTGGGTTGTAAAAAAAACAGCTTTGACAAAGGGTCATCTGGACGCGAAACGTCAGCTCTTTTCTCTCCTTACAGATGCTGCCAGACCTACTGAGATTTTCCAGCATTTTCTTTTTTCATCGCTTGGTTGTAGCTGGATACTCTGCAAACGAATGTCTAGTGTCCTCTGCTAGCCCCGATTCTACTCACGAGCAAGATGGTGAAACTTTCCTTACCCAGAAGTAGTCACAGTAGCTCCAATCGTCCCGTTTGAGCAACTGCTGTTCCGGCATTGTGTCTGGATGCGGGAAGGTAACGCAGTTTATCTGTTTAAAAAAATATATATATATTTTCTTTAAAACCATGAAACAAATTTATCAGAAAAATATAAATGGGGAAACTTTCTTTGCATTTCTTACACTGTTTGCATTTTAGGCAATTTAGTCTGGGACAAATTATAGTATTTCTTTAATCAGCCGTATGATGCCATTAATTATCATGCTCCAACATTACTCTTGAATAAATTCTTCAATGCTGCAATATTTCTTCGAAGATCTTTGTCATTCCCAAAAGCTGTGATGAGAGGATGGTTCCACCAAGCCTTCACTGCATCTAAATAACCAATCTTCATATCCCAGCCATTGCAACGTTCAGTCGCATAGAGAAAGACAACAGCTGGGTGTGGCAAGTGGCTTACATTTCATCTCTGTAAAGCTTCTCCTCTACCACAAGGCTCAACTCGGAGTATGATTAAATAACTCCACAATTTGAACAACATGCAGGAAGCTCATCATCATCCGGGCGAAGTGACTCCTTGACACTGGACTTCTTACTTCTTCCACCACCATTCCCCGCCCCCCCCCCGCAACTTCACCATCCACCCTGAGCCTTCATCCCCCCACCCTGTCACACCACCATCCTCCCACACCATCACCAATACACATCCACCTACCCTCACCCATCACCAACAATGTGCCTGCAGAATGTAATATCGACAACTCATCAAGGTTCCCACCCCCAACATGCACCAGAGTGTGGTGACTAGGGATTTTCACAGTAACTTCATTGCAGTGCTAATGTAAGCCTACTTGTGACAGTAATAAATAAACTAAACTAAACCATCATCAAGAAAGGCAAAGGCAACAAAAGTCATGGGAACACTATCACTCCCAAGGTCACTCCCAAGATTACAGACAATACTAACCTGGAGGTGCCAGTTTCCACACTATGATTGAGTAACAATCCTGAAACTCCCCATCAAACCTCATCATGGCAGCATCAGTACCACAGGGGGTGCAGCAGTTTGAGAAGGCCCACTACCAACTCCGAACACTAAGTTTTGGCCAGT
The DNA here is from genome assembly GCF_964213995.1 of Mustelus asterias. Classification (NCBI taxonomy): domain Eukaryota; kingdom Metazoa; phylum Chordata; class Chondrichthyes; order Carcharhiniformes; family Triakidae; genus Mustelus; species Mustelus asterias. Next base: position 66,008,903 of record NC_135812.1, read on the forward strand.
AAATGCAGCCTTGCCAGCAGCTCCCACATCCCAAGTATAAATTAAAAGGAAATGAAAACGATCACCACCGACTCTCTCATCTTCCAGCCATGCACACTTCTAGAAGCTGCCATTGGATAATAACCATATGGTGAGATCTCAAGCTGTGTGTCTCCTAATCTACCTTTAAACCTGTCTCGCTGAGATGAACTACAGACATAGATTTGCGGGTTAGGTGGATTGACCATGCTAAATTGCCCCTTAATGTCAGGGGAACTAGCTAGGGTAAATACATGGGGTTATGGGGATAGGGCTTGGGTGGGATTGTGATCGGTGCTGACTCGATGGGCCGAATGGTCTCCTTCTAACCAGACCTCTATGGGTCAGTAACTGCACCATATGCCGCAGTTCATTCCACATGGACTAATCAAGTATTTATTACTTCTCCCTTACTGCTTCTGCTATGTAGTGTTAATTAATGGTTAGTTAAAATGTTGAGAACCAGTTAAGTTTAAAGGGCAACATTAGTGTTGGTGTAAATGTGATGAGTGGAGGTATTTACCACTCGAGATGGACTCCCATTTACAATTGGCGTCATTACCATACATTCCAATAATCACTAAATCTCCCATCATTTCAAAACAGTTCACTCAATAATTACTTTTGAGGTGTTAACATTCCTATCAATGTCCCATGGATATCAACATGATGAATAGCCATTGATTTTTGGTAGCATTAACTGAGGAGGGAAAGCTAGCTTGGGTACTTGGGAGAACTCCCTGTTTTTCAATGGATACCAGGGGACCATTAATGGCCACCTGGACAGAGGGTGACAGGATGCCATGTTAACTTCTCAGTAGAAATTCATGAATGAATGAAGATTCATGCATGAAGAGAGTGAAGATGGCAAATGAAGCTGCAACACAAATGTGCGCTTTGGGCATAAGACTGTGATCCATGAAAATGACCCTCACAGTGCCCATTTTACCTTCATAAAGGTCCCAGATGACCATAGGCTGCTCTCCCCTTTGAGGGGGAGAGCTGACTGGTGGTGATTTTGACCGGAGGATCACCACACCTCAGGCGAGGGGTAAGGTTGAGAAGGTGGGTCCTTCATGAATAACCTCAGCTGGTACGGGAATTGGACCCATGCTGTTGGCGTCACTCTGCATCACAAACCAACCATCCAGTCAACTGAGCTAAACCAACCTTCACAAAACAGGAACAAGGACCATAATTTGCCATTAGCACCTCGAACAATGTAATACTTCTGAAAAACAATACATCTTTTGACAGTTGAGGGCACAGGACTTGAGCCCACAACCTTCCAATCTAGAGGCAAAGAGCATGGCCAGCTGAGATAAGCTAATACATGGAAGCCAAACAATGCAGCAGAATCATTGAGTCTTTCTATTTTACACTCCAGTTGTTCTTGGTTAAAAGATGCCCTGCAACTGATTGAGTTTGTTCATGTGCTACAAGGATTCATTCCTTCAGTTATCACTCCAATGGATTTGCTCCTACAAGTGAGATTATGTAGAACTCAAATTGTTTAGAAAGCCAGATGATGACATAAAGTAAGCCACAAGGAACTCATTTTAATTCCAATCCAAAAGACTGAAATACACATTTCTTCATCACTAATTCTGTGAGTTCGACTCACAGAATTAGTGAAATGGGATTGGGTATTCTTACTTTGGTTCCCGATGACAAATGCCGCTGCACAGAAAGCATTCTTTTTGTTTTATCACAGCTTGGTTTGGCTTCTGTTCTGCCCAGGACCACAAGAAACGACAAAAGGTTGTGAATGTAGCCCAATCCATCATGCAAACCAGCCTTCCATCCATTAACTCTGCCTGCACTTCCTGTCGCCTCGGCAAAGCAGCCAGCATAATTAAGGACCTCACACACCCTGGACATTTTCTCTTCCACCTTCGTCCGTCGGGAAAAAGATACAAAAGTCTGAGGTCACGTACCAACTGACTCAAAAACAACCTGCTGACACCAGACTTTTGAATGGACCTTCCTTGTACTAAGTTGATCTTTCTCTGCACCATGACTATAACACTACATTCTGCACTCTCTCCTTTCCTTCTCTATGAACGGTATGCTTCGTCTGTATAGTGCGCAAGAAGCAATACTTTTCACTGTATACTAATACATGTGACAATAATAAATCAAATCAAAATCAAATCAAAATTGCCTTAACTCAGACAAAACAATCATGTCATTCAGGTAAGGATGTGGCACTGGTATTGAAGCCTTTTAGATTGTTCTAAAGGTACATTACTGGAACAGGTTATGGAAAATCAACTCTACATTTAGCCCATGCTATGTACCCGTTTTGTAATCTTCCTGAGCATGTAAAGCGTAAAAATATCCTGCTCTGCATCTGCGACATTCTGCACCGTACAATGCAAGAAACAGAAAAGAAGATGAATTGTTCAAAGGAAATGAGATGACAAAAGATTTGGGCATACCAAGGGATAATGTCACCCTCTACCCCAGAGGGCACAGTTGATAACTGAGTTCAGGATGGAGATCGATAGACTTTTGGGCACTAACAGGATCTAGGAATGTGTGGATAGGACACGATAATAGAGTTAATGCGGCAGTTTATTGAATATGGCAGAGCAGGCTCAATAAACCATAACGCTGACAGCTGCCCCTATTTCTTATATTCTTAATCAGAGAGATGCTTCTGACATTGGCTAATCTACAACTTTCAAAAATTCAGTGTTATATTACTGGCCCCCAGAGTAATGTCATCTCAGACAGGAATTCAGTTTCAGCCCCTACTTCAAAAACGGCACATCACACACTTGGCTCATTACACTCACTGACCATTAATTAAGTAGGCATTCTTTTGATTTAAATGGCTGAATATGCATGATTTGGTACCTTTATCTGTTGTACCTTATTACCTTCAATGTGTTTCTATTACTACTCAATATTTTATCTGCTCTGCTGCCTGGTCCATTTATCTATCAAAAATGAAAAGTAAAGCTCCAGTTTTTGTTAGACATCTACACCAATAAGTGGCAGCTACATTCAACACAAACAGCCTGTTTTTACACTTGCCCCCAAAGGAAAGTGTGTTTAGTTCATATTGGTGGCGATATTGAAGTATTAACCTCTCCTTAGCTCTGACCAATTCCATTCTGTCCACTCCCCTCTCTAACTATATAGTTAACTATATTTCTATCCCTCTGAAGAAGTTCTGAAGAAGTCACATGCACTCCAAGCATTAACTCTGTTTTTCTCTCTCTACAGATGTTGGCAGCCCTGAGTTATCCAGCGTTCTCTGATTTTATTTGGGATGAAGTTTGTCTTGGGCAATAGTGAATTGATCGTTTTGATCTATTGCCGAAGACCAACTCGAACCCCATTTTCCCCTTCACCAACGGAACCGGAGAGTAGATAAACTTTAAATATTCATCATAGAATCATGGAATCCCCACAGTGCAGAAGGAGGCCATTCAGCCCATCGAGTCTGCACCGACCACAATTCCACCCAGGCTATATTCCCATAACGCCACATATTTACCCTGTTGATCTCCTGACACTAGGGTCAATTTAGCATGGCCAATCAACCTAACCCTAGCACATCTTTGGACTGTGGGAGGAAACCGGAGGAAACCCACGCAGACACAGGGAGAATGTGCAAACTCCACACAGACAGTGACCCGAGGCTGGAATTGAACCTGGGTCCCTGGCACTGAGACAGCAATGCTAACCGCTGTGCCACCGTGCCGCCCAATTCAATCAACATCCATATTGAAACAAGCACTTATAGTTGTTCAACAATCGATTTCTATTCTGCCTATGTAGCGCTACCCACAATGTACAATCCAGGCAGTGTGCTATTGGTTGTGTGGCAGAGTGGACCTATTGCCTGCCAATAACCAATGTCATATGCCAAGAGTGGGCACCAATGACTTTGATCGGACAATTCTGCCCAGGAGCATTTGGCATTGAGCAGCCTCACCGGTAGCCAGTCAGAGTTTGCAAGTAGGTTTTTGGAGGCTTTTTGTGAGGGATGGAGGGACATTACTGCTCCTCTTGGCCCCAGAAAAGTCAACTCCCGGCTATCCCAGGTGCTTAATCCCTTGCGGACTTCCCCAAGGGATCATTTCATCACCCTTGGCCTTTACCTCCTCCAGCTCTGAGGAAGTCCAAATAGATTTGCCACTTCCTGAGATCAGCCTATAGAACGTCCTTCCCATTGGTGTTAAGACCTTGCTCGTCAAATTAAACTGAGGCATAAACAAAAAATGGTACAGCCATTCAACCACTTTCATCAGGCTAAGAGATGGTAATCTCATGAAAACCTACTGTACCTGTCTGTACAGCCCAATGCTGCATTGTATAATGCAATCATCCACTGATAATTGCATCTAGTCTTTCCTCGTCTGCAGGTGGCAGCATTAACAGGGGGTTCACCTGTTCCCTATAACCAGGCACAGACTGAAACTGCTGGATGGGTTCGGAGAACTTGCTTGTTATCCACAACTCTAAATAATTGCTTTGAAAAGTGAGGAAAGATCGGCTCCACTTCCATCCTCAACCAGGGAATTGTATAGTTATATCACATACAACACATCTCAGGATAATTTCCACGGTACGACCAGTGGGGAACCAAGTTCTCAAGAAGCACAGGACAGAGAATTGGGGTTACAAAGTTGTAACTCTGTCTCTGACTCATGCTCAAGTTGAATCTGATGTCTTATGGGGGCCACACAATTTACCCCATTAAATGGTTTTTGGTATCAGTTCAAACACAATGAGGGCCCAACGTATATTTTTATGATACATACATCAAAGCATTTAATCTATTATGTGCACTATTTTTAGGTCATTTATTTGTGCAGACTTCCTTTTTGCAGTTATGCACCTCCAATATTAGGTTCCCACCATGCTGTAGACAGGAACAGAGTGTTACTTCACAACTCTCAACTGGTAGCAACCTTGCAGGCGCTGCTTATACTGCCAAAAACAATTCAGCACCCTTACTTACATTGAAGTGCAGGGAACTGGACTGGTATTTGCGAGTGAAGAACATAACCTTGTTTCACTGTAGATGCCTTGACCAACTGGCACCAATTTAGCCTTGCTAACACTGAATAGAAGGACTCTCAAAATCTGCAGAAGTGGACCTCAACATAAGCACCTGGGCAGGCCCAAGGGAAACCTCCAGCACTGGACTGCAGAACATGCAAGGTCAAAGGGAAGTTGAATCATTGAAATATAAACTGTGAACACCACATCACTTCGGCTGCAATTATGCTATTGAGGGAGGCTGATAATTCTGGGGGAAGGAGCTACCTCTGCTTATAGAAACATCCTGAAATGTCGCAATAAAATTCTTGATTTCTCTGCCTAAAGGCAGCTCCAACCCTGGGCGCCACAATCCTCACGATGAGTACAGTAAGGAGACAGGTCCCAAACCCACCCCAGCCAGAATAGGGTTTGAACCCCATGCTGTTGGCACCATTCTGATTCATACTGGCCTGGCACCCCAAGGAGTCGGAGTTGCTGTGGTAACATGCACTTTTACATGCATGTTGTAGTCTGGAACTATGGCTAATGGTGGTAGAGGCCCATCACATGGCTGACCAGGCATCTCTCCTATTCTTAACTACCTGTCATTGGCGTGTTGGAAGGATTTACAAGTTGGTACTGAAAACGGTTGGCTGCAGTAAGAACACACCTTCTTTGGTCATCCAGTTATGGAGTGGGACTTGGTTGCAAATACTAAGGGGGCCAAAAGGTATACATTCAGGCTGTATCCCAGGTTAGTCTCATTCCTGCCTGATAACTGGCCATTTCACCTCCGCCCAGCAACCTCTGCAAACATGACCCATTACTTTTCTCTTTATTCTTTCATGAGATGTGCTAGGTCCAAATTGCTCTTGAACTAAACGGCTTTCTCGATCATTTCAGGAGGCAGTTAACAGTCAACCACATTGTCATGGATCTGAAGTCACAGGTAGGCCAGACCGGTGAACCAGGAGGCTTTTAACAACAATCGATGATAGCTTCATGGTCACCATAATTGAGGCTAGCTTTCATTCCAGACTTAGTAACTGAATTCAAATTCCACCCACTGCCATGGTGGGATTTGAACCCGGATCCCCAGCTGATTAGTCTGGACTTCTTGACCAGTTCAGTGACATTCCCACTATGCCACCATCTTCCCATTTTCAAGATGTGGGGAATGCTAAGATTTTCAGTCCAGATAAACTTAAACCAAACCTGGAGCATTTAATTAATCTTTCATTTTACTTATCTGCAGTTGGTTGAATTTGTGTCTTGTTTTTAAGATTTGCACTTTAAACAACTCCTATGTTCAGTGTTGCACTCGATGATCTCTGTGCATATTCCAATACTCCGCAGGTCTGTTCCTAGCCAATTATTTAGCTAGTTCTTTCTGACTGCATTAGTCAACACAATAATTATCTTGGCACAATCTCCCGGGAATGGCAGGGGAAGCCCTATTTGAAGTCTTGGTTGTTTTCATTATTGCTGCAAGCAACAAATGTACAGAGATTCTTCACCAGAAAATATCAATAGGAAGGTTGTATCAAAATGATGGCTATTGTGTCACTTTTCATTGTATTTCTTTGGCTTCTCCATAGTCTGAACCTTGATGTTGTTCAAGAACTTCAATGTATATACATGAGACTTAATAAGGATCACCCTGATCTAACCAACCCAATCAACTTAATGCAAAATTGCTTACTTTGAATCATCTGTTCATTTGAAATGCCATTATTTATAAAAGTCCTGTACTCTGAATAAAATTGTTCAATTTATATTATTAGACAACTAAGGCCATAATTCTCCAGTCTCGCACGCCCTGCTACCACTGCCAGTGAGAACGGACAATTTGGTGCTCAGCCAAAACTCCATTCACTGCAGCGGGACTGGAAAATCTTTTTTCTCCTCCAAATTATTCCCTTGTCTTCTAAGGAATTCTCCAGCTGCTCACACTGGTGGGATTCTCTGGTCCCGCTGGTGATGCACCCCTTACCAGGGGTTTCCTGGTGGAGTGTGAAGGCTTCAATTCACATTGACAGCGGTGGGACCAGAGGATCCAACTGCCAGCAAATGGCACGCCACCTCCCGCAAAAAAGCACTGAGGGGAGGTCAAAGAATCTCGTTCACTGTCTCATGTTTGTGTATGTGGGACACTGCAGTGTCAGCAGTTTTTAAATAGGTGTCCAAGCAGCATGTGATGAAACTGTGAGAAGTCAAGTCTAAGTTGACCCTCACTGAAGCTCACACACATGCAACTCCTTCTAGGAAGGTCTCTGGAGTGGCAAAACAGGTCGATTTCCTCCTGCCTCTTGGCCAGAGACTCTAAAGCCAACTACAGAAGCCAAACACCACTCCAGTTATTGTCAGCCAAGGCTGAGATTCAAACCCAGCAATATCCAAGTCTAATGTCTGCAAGTCCCTAACAATGCAGTCGTCTTGTGAAGCTTTCAATTCTTTTAAAAAAGCAGTAATTCAGGTAATTGGATGGGTGAGTGAGTTAGAACTTCAACAAATAGGACACAGGTTCAGATCAACAATTCTCTATAGGTTGGACTTTCCATCAACTGGAACAGTATGCCAGTGGAAAGGACAACCTCAATGGATGAGACAACATTCAGTAAAAAGCCCAGTGGCAGCAGCAGCTCAAGCCTGGTAACTATTTCTAAAAACAGGAAATGCTGGAAATACTTAGAGGATCAGATAGTCTATATGGAAAGGCGGAGTTAACATTTCACATCAATGACCTTCTCCCTATGATAGTTCACACTCTACTCCACTCAAGATGCAAGCAATTCTACTCATCGTGTCCAGCATGCCATTTTGCCTGTCTCACATATGTTATACATAATATTAATTTTAAACACTATGTCCATTTAAGCCCAAATTCTTTACTGTAAAGTTCCACGGCTACTTTTGGAATAGGCAGTGTTTTACCCACACTTTTGCGTTCCAAAAATGAAAATCTGCAAGTTTTTGTCTGAGTTGTCCTGATCCTTCACAAACTGTGCGGGGTAGGTGGATTGGCCATGCTAAATTGCCCCTTAGTGTCAAGGAGACTAGCTAGGGTAAATTCATGGGGTTATGGGAATAGGGCCCGGGTGGAATTGTGGTCGGTGCAGACTTGATGGACCGAATAGCCTCCTGCACAGTAGGATTTTATGATTCTATAACCTGTGCTAGGCCAGGACCTTGCTGAGAAACAACATGGAAATGCACATTAAGGACATAGAGTTGTGATATTCAGCCACGAAGCACAGCAGAAAATGTTAGTACTGTGCATTCAGATGAATTTTAAAAGGCATGTGATATATTTACTGCCTTTGACACTGGAAATTTAATTTTACAAGTGTGGACTATCATTCCTTCAGAACGCAATTTCTGCAGAATTAAACACAAAATGCTTTTTTAAATTTTTCTTTGTTCCCTATCACATCTTTCTTTACCTCAATTGCTCTTGATGTGCACCATTTTAACATTTATTTTGATATTCTCATTTCAGCTTCCTGGTATAGACTTAGTAGAGTTTCTTCAATCTAACTGGTTGATGAGTAAACTGTTGCTTGCCCTGTTCCCATATTCCACAAATCCCCTAGAGATTCGGAGCAAGATTAGGTCTGTTCTGCCATTCAATAAGGTCATTCAAGGATCTCTGGGAGCCATAAATTGCTGCTCAAATGCCCACTAAAAGTCTGCGAGCAGCTGTAAGCATTGTTAACAGGAAGCACCATTTCTTCCGTTTAAAATCTCAACCGTTACATAAACTGGGACACTGTAACTTCACATTCTCCAATGGAGGAACTGCAGTTTTGCCTACAATACAGAGAAAGCCTATGTTGTAACAAACTACTTTTTCGCTTGCAGAATTGCAGTATATTTTTTTATTTTACAATAAAAACCATTGTAAAATCAAAGCATTATCATAAACAGAAAATGACTTTAAAATGGTGACCTGTGGGCTAAATTATTTTTTCAGCATTTCAGCTGAAGATTATCCTTGGTTTTGAATCCCTCTGTGTAGTACCACAGGAGATCAATAACTATGAATAAAATTTAAACAGAAAGATAGAACAGCAGTGATAATAAGAGTCAGACAGAATTGTAGCTATTGCCTGCAGTCATTTTTACAATACAGTGAAAGGTCACTGAGCTTAAATATCAGCTTATTCCATGCCTTTAATCACATCATTGCATTTGGCAATTTGATCATACAAGTGTCACTTGGTGCCTAAGACAATTTAAAGATTTAATGTGACATTTGTGCCATTTGTTTAGTTCAAGCAAAATTCCCTTGTCAGAAAATCTGAATGATTTGACAATGAATGGTATTGATAAGATGCTGAAATAAAAATACTGTTTAACTTGCTGTGTGTTACCGGCATTTTCTGTTTTCATAGAATAGAATCATAGAATCCCTACAATGCAGGAGGAGGCCACTTGGCCCATCAAGCCCGCACCACCAACAACAATCCCACCCTATCCCCATAACCCACGTATTTACCCCGCTAATGCCCCTAACACTAAGGGGTAATTTTTTAGCATGGTCAATCAACTTAACCCGCACATCTTTGAAGTGTAAAGTAAAAGTAAAGTTTAAACTAAAGTTTATTAGTCACAAATAAGGCTTACATTAACACTGCAATGAAGTTACTGTGAAACTCTTCTACTCGCCTCACTCTGGCGCCTGTTCGTGTCAATGCACCTAACCAGCACGCCTTTCAGATTGTGGGAGGAAACCGGAGCACCCGAGGAAACCCATGCAGACACAGGGAGAACATGCAAACTCCAACAGACAATGACCCAAGCCGGGAATCGAACCTGGGACCCTGACGCTATGAGGCAGCAGTGCTAACCACTGTGTCACCGTGTGCGAGGAGACCAGAGCACCGGAAGGAAACCCACACAGGGAGAACGTGCAAACTCCACACAGTCACCCAAGGCTGGAATTGAACCCGGATCCCCAGCACTGTGAGGCAGTGGCACTAACCACGCTGCCCTAGAATTTTCTTCCAGGAATGGTATATTCGATGGCATAATAACTTGACAGGCATGTTATAAAATGAACCCTGCAGGCTGACCAGAACAAGAAAAGGCCCGAAGAATTCTTGTCAGGTCCTGTGGGTCAGGATTTAAGCACGATCACCTACACTGCAATTCAGCGAATGATGAACTTCTGAATATCAGAAAGTTGTACAGGCATTAGAAACTGTTTCTAACTTCATCACCTCTCAGACTGATGTGTGGCCCTTCAGGAATGACAAGAGTCAAATATTATACCGAACACTTAAAGAACCACAAACTTCAAAAAGTGGTGCTCCATAAACCTTGCTCTCAGGTCACTCCCATTGCAGGAGGGAAATGGGCTATCACATCATCCAGTTTCCCTGTGTTTGAGCAAGAGAAGGCGAGGAAAATTACTTCACTTTAAGGTTGTCATCTTTTGCCAAGTCTGGCATTAATGATACAGTAAGAAGTCTCACAACACCAGGTTAAAGTCCAACAGGTTTATTTGGTAGCAAATACCATTAGCTTTCGGAGCGCTGCTCCTTCGTCAGATGGAGTGGAAATGTGCTCTCAAACAGTGCACAGAGACACAAAATCAAGTTACAGAATATTGATTAGAATGCGAATCCCTACAGCCAGCCAGGCCTTAAAGGTACAGACAATGTGGGTGGAGGGAGCATTAAGCACAGTTGGGGCACAGTCTTAGTTGGGGAAACCATGCAGACGCTATGACAACGGATGAATGAACACCACTCGACAATCACCAGGCAAGACTGTTCTCTTCCTGTGGGGGAGCACTCCAGCAGTCACGGGCATTCAGCCTTGGATCTTCAGGTAAGCGTTCTCCAAGGCGGCCTTCACGACACACGACAGCGCAGAGTCGCTGAGCAGAAACTGATAGCCAAGTTCCTCACACATGAGGACAGCCTAAACCAGGATGTTGGATTTATGTCACATTATCAGTAACACCCACAGCATGCCTCCTGGACTTGCAGAATCTCACTAGCTGTTCTGTCTGGAGACAATACGCATCTCTTTAACCTGTGCTTAATGCTCCCTCCACCCACATTGTCTGTACCTTTAAGACCTGTCTGGCTGTAGGGATTCGCATTCTAATCAGTATTCTGTAACTTGATTTTGTGTCTCTGTGCACTGTTTGAGAGCACATTTCCACTCCATCTGACGAAGGAGCAGCACTCTGAAAGCTTATGGTATTTGCTACCAAATAAACCTGTTGGACTTTAACCTGGTGTTGTGAGACTTCTTACTGTGTTCACCCCAGTCCAACGCCGGCATCTCCACATCATTAATGATACACCCATCGGCAATTACAGATGTTTCCTTACATCTGTAAGTAATAGGTGGCTTCAAATCCGTTTAAGCGTGTCATTTGGGGTTGTTCCCCTAACAATTAGTCTCTCGCTAAGTTGCAATTAGGTTTGATTTAGATTGCATAGCCAAGGAGTCTGGAAGATTATATATAGGGCTGTTTCAAACTTTTACTCTTTCATTCAGTCTTAGATTACAGGACAATGGGATGAAAAAAGAAATTTATTCAGAGGTGGGATAGGGCCAGTACATAAGGTGGGGACATGGGGTTTGATTGTGATGCATACTTTGCAAAGAAGGACATAGAAAACAAATTGGCCCATTTTAAGAAGTCTGATTCATGTCTCAGAAATCTCTGACAAACTGTTTTAAACTCAGACTGTACATCTTCCATTACAATGGAGCATAATCCTATGCAAACATTTACTTGGCAGCTTTCCCGCAGATCTGACCAGGGGGTTCCCTGTATGTGAACTAAGTCCTCGCAAAGGTTACTTTTCACCAACCCTTTCCACTTCCAACAAACCTCTTCTGGATTGAGTTGGGATTTGCACCAATTAAACATTTAGACCGGAATTTTACGGCAGGCCCGCCCCGATTCCGGGGGCGGGCGAGGCTCAGGGAACCATTGGCCTCGGGCAGGATCGTACGAACCTTGGGCGGACATGCCGGTAAAATCCCACCCTTAAAGTTTATTAGTGTCACAAGTAGGCTTACATTAACATTGCAATGAAGTTACTGTGAAAATCCCCCGGTTTCCACACTGTTCGGGTACACTGAGGGAGAATTTAGCTTGGCCAATGCACCTAACCAGCATGAATTCGGACTGTGGGAGGAAACCGGAGCACCCGCAAGAAACCCACGCAGACACGGAGAGAACGTGCAGATTCTGCACAGACAGTGACCCAAATCAGAAATTGCTGAGGCAGCAGTGCTAACCACTGACCGTGCTGCCCTATTGTGTGGAGCAAAGCTTTCCTTTTTCAGGCTCATCACCTGGATGAAAATAAAGCAAACCTTTCACAACTATTCAGAGAATATTTTCAGGATCAGTGTGCGAAGGTAGAAGAGGAAGCCAGCTTCTGCTGCATATGACACAAGAGTCGAGCATAGGAAAATAAACAATGGGCATGGATAGCTTGCTGTGCATGCAATGTGGTAGGTCAGTGTGGTTTCTCATGGAGTTCTCTTTGCGCTGCACATCACTAAACTATCGCAAGCTTCACCTGCTGTTCACTAAACAAGGCTTTGTCTGTGCTGGGAGCTGCTGCTCCAGGAAATGACACCATTGGATGAAACAGACACATTTTCATAACATGCAAGATGTTCTATACCTTCCAGAATACAACCCTGGACATGCATGATACTAGATGTGTACTACGGTATATCCAAGCTGCTGTGCTCACCTGCCAGCATGTAGACCATTGAAGTCCTTGAGCCAATAAAGCTTGTTTGCCCATTCCAAATTGCTTTTGAGCATCAGCCACATTGCTGTGGGTCTGGAGTCACATGTAGGCCAAACAGAGCAAGGATGGCTGATTTCCTTCCTAAAAGGGGTGTCAGTGAACCAGATGGGTTTTTACAACAATCAATGATAGTTTCATGGTCACCGTTACTGAAACTAGCTTTCAATCCCAGAGTAATTAATTGAATTTAAATTCCACTAACAATCATGGTGGCATTTGAACCCATGTCCCCAGAGGATTTGCCTGGGCTCCTTAATTACGAGTCTAGTGACAAGTATCCACCATCTCCTGGAAATTTGAATATGCTGTCACTCTCCTTTCCTTCAACCCATTTTCTCACCATCTCCTGTCAACCATTGCTGCTGCCTGCCTTTTTCTTCACCCACTCCTGAGCCACTCCTACACCAAGTTAGTACCATTTGCTCCAGTCTACAGTCACTCCATCCCCTTTGCCTCCTTGACTAACCAGAAGCAATTTTCCAAGAAATCCCCAAACAGACACTGAAAAAGATTCTATCATCTGCGCAAGAACATAGCAGTAGACCATACACCCTGTTGAGCTTGTTCCGCATTCAATACAATTATAGCTGATCTTAGGCTTGAACGCCACTTTCCTGCTCACTCTGTGTGGAGTCTGCACGTTCTCCCGTGTCTCTGGGTGCTCCGGTTTCCTCCCACAGACCAAAAGACATGCTGGTTAGGTGCATTTGCCATGTTAAATTCTCCCTCAATGTACCCAAACAGGCACCAGAGTGTGGTGACTTGGGGATTTTCACAGTAACTTCATTGCAGTGTTAATGTAAGCCTACTTGTGACACGAATAAAGTAAAATAAATACCTCCCATTCTTCTAAACTCCAGATAATGTAGATACTCAACCTCTCATCATAGAGCAACCCTCTCAATCCAGAGACTAATCTAGTGAACCCTCACTGTACTGCCTCCAATGCAAGTATATCCTTACTTAAGTATGGAGGCCAGACCTATACAAAGCATTACAGTTGTGATCTCACCACAATCATGTACAATTGGAGCCAGACTAATTCATTCTTGCATTCCAATCCCCTTCCAATAAAGCCAACATACCATTTGCCTTCCTAATTGTTTTCCATTCCTGCATGCTAAATTTGTGTTCCACATATAATTACACTGATGGTCCTCTGAATGCCAACATTTATAAGTTCACACCTTTTAAAAATTATTCTGCTTTTCTATTCTTACTACCAAAGTAAATAGCGCCACACCTCCTAACAATATGCTCAGTCTATCACCTTGTTGCCCACTCATTTAACCTGTCTATCTCTTTGTGCCTATTTGGTCTTTCTCACAGCTTGCATTCCATTTGCATCAGCAGCAAATTCTCATATATTTCTCTCAGTCATTTGTCCAAATCATTTACATAGATCGCAAACAGCTGATTCTACAGCACTGATCGTTGTGGCTTTCTAAGTGCCACAGTCTGCCAACTTGTTCCATTTATCCCTACCCTCTGCTTCCTGTTTGTTACCACTATCTATGCTAAGGTATGACCCCCAACTCCTTGAGCCCTTATCTAGGGTATTAGTATTTGGGGATCATCTTATCAAATGCCTTGTGGAAACCCAAGTATACTACATCAATAGGTTCCCCTTTATTTACCCTACTAGTTACATCTGCAAAAATAATCTAATAAATTTGTCAAACACAAATTCCCTTTCGTAAAACTATGTTGGCTCTGTCTGATCACAATATAATTATCCCAGCGTATTTTAAAGATTTTCTTAATAATCAAAAAGATTCCAGCACCTTCGCAATGAATGGTAATCCGGCGAATTAGCCCATAAATCCTCTATTCTCATTCTCTCTCTTTTTTTCAACAGTGGAATTACATTTGTTAACTTCTAATCTGCTGGGGCCATTCCAGAATCGAGGGAAAATCATGACCAATGCATCTATCTCTATAGACATCACTTTTAGAACTGCAAGATGTGGTCCATCAGATCCTGGGGATTTATCGGATTTTATTTCCTTATGTTTCTCCAATACTTCCTCTCTGCTGATATTACTTTACATTAAGTTTCTCACTCTTTTTAGCCCCTTGGTTACCCTCTACTCCTGGTATGTTAACTTGTCTCTTCTATTGTGATGACAGTCACAAAATATTTGTCCAATATCTCTGCCATTGCCTTATTCCACATGATAATTTCTCCTGTTTTAGGGGGCATAAGATGGGAACAGAAACTGTCAGGGAAAGGAACTAATGAAAAGTGAAACTTTTTCAAGGAACAAATACTGTGTGTCCTCGCTAGGTAGGTCCCTGTCAGGCAGGGAGGAAATGGCTGAGTGAGGGAACCATGGTTCACAAAAGAGGTGGAATGTCTTGAAAAAAGGAAGAGGGAAGCTTATGTAGGGATGAGGAAACAAGATTCAGATGACTCAATTGAGGGTTACAAATTAGCAAGGAATGAGCTGAAAAAGGGGCTTAGGAGTGCTAGGAGGGGGCATGAGAAGTCCTTGGTGGGTCGGATCAAGGAAAACCCCAAGGCTTTTTACTCTTATGTGAGGAATAAAAGAATGACCAGGGTGAGTTTAGGGCCGGTCAAGGACAGTAGTGGGAACTTGTGTATGGAGTCAGTAGAGATAGGCGAGGTGATGAATGAATACTTTTCTTCAGTGTTCACCAAGGAGAGGGGCCATGTTTTTGAGGAAGAGAAGGTGTTACAGGCTAATAGGCTGGAGGAAGTAGATGTTCGGAGGGAGGATGTACTAGCAGTTTTGAATAAACTGAAGGTCGATAAGTCCCGTGGGCCTGATGAAATATATCCTAGGATTCTTTGGGAGGCAAGGGATGAGATTGCAGAGCCTTTGGTTTTGATCTTTAGGTCCTCACTGTCCACGGGAATGGTGCTAGAGGACTGGAGAGTGGCGAATGTTGTTCCTCTGTTTAAGAAAGGGAATAGAAATGACCCTGGTAATTATGGGCCAGTTAGTCTCACTTCGGTGGTTGGTAAGTTGATGGAAAAGGTCATTAGGCATGTGATTTACGACCATTTAGAAAGATGCGGATTAATCCGGGATAGTCAGCACGGATTTGTGAAGGGCAAGTCGTGCCTCACAAATTTGATAGAATGTTTTGAGGAGGTAACTAAGCGTGTTGATGAAGGTAGGGCAGTTGATATCATATACATGGATTTTAGTAAGGCGTTTGATAAGGTCCCCCATCAGTATTATGATGAAAGTAAGGAGGTGTGGGATAGAGGGAAAGATGGCCGATTGGATAGGTAACTGGCTATCTGATCGAAGAGAGAGGGTGGTGGTGGATGGAAAATTTTTGGATTGGAGGCAGGTTGCTAGCGGAGTGCAACAGGGATCAGTGCTTGGTCCTCTGCTATTTGTGATTTTTATTAATGACTTAGAGGAGGGGGCTGAAGGGTGGATCAGTAAATTTGCTGATGACACCAAGATTGGTGGAGTAGTGGATGAGGTGGAGGGCTGTTGTAGGCTGCAAAGAGACATAGATAGGATGCAAAGCTGGGCTGAAAAATGGCAGATGGAGTTTAACCCTGATAAATGTGAGGTGATTCATTTTGGTAGGACAAGTTTAATGCGGATTACAGGGTCAAAGGTAGGGTTCTGAAGACTGTGGAGGAACAGAGAGATCTTGGAGTCCATATCCACAGATCTCTGAAGGTTGCCACTCAAGTGGATAGAGCTGTGAAGAAGGCCTATAGTGTGTTAGCTTTTATTAACAGGGGGTTGGAGTTTAAGAGCTGTGGGGTTATGCTGCAACTGTACAGGACCTTGGTGAGACCACATTTGGAATATTGTGTGCAGTTCTCGTCACCTCACTATAAGAAGGATGTGGAAGCGCTGGAAAGAGTGCAAAGGAGATTTACCAGGATGCTGCCTGGTTTGGAGGGTAGGTCTTATGAGGAAAGGTTGAGGGAGCGAGGGCTGTTCTCTCTGGAGCGGAGGAGGTTGAGGGGAGACTTAATAGAGATTTATAAAATAATGAAGGGGATAGATAGAGTGAACGTTCAAAGACTATTTCCTCGGGTGGATGGAGCTATTACAAGGGGGCATAACTATAGGGTTCATGGTGGGAGATATAGGAAGGATGTCCGAGGTAGGTTCTTTACTCAGAGAGTGGTTGGGGTGTGGAATGGACTGCCTGCAGTGATAGTGGAGTGAAACACTTTAGGAACATTTAAGCGGTTATTGGATAGGCACATGGAGCACACCAGAATGATAGGGAGTGGGATAGCTTGATCTTGGCGCAACATCGTGGGCCGAAGGGCCTGTTCTGTGCTGTACTGTTCTATGTCCTATGTCTCTGCTTCTAAAGGACCAAAGTTTACTTTAGCTTCTCTCTTCCTTTTTATATGCTTGTAAAAGCTCCCACAATCTGTATTTATAGTCCTAGCCAATTTAGTTTACTCTCAGTCTATTTCTTTCCATTTTTGATCAATGTTTTGGTGGCCCTTTGCTGGTTTCTAAAGTAGTTCCAATCCTCAGACTTACTCCATTTGTTACCACCTGAGAAGTTTCTTCTTTGATGTAATACTGTACTTAACTTAATAAGACAAGGCTGCATCTTCCCTGCTGAGTTTCTGTTTTCCAATAAAACATATATTTTTTGAACATTTTGAAGTGTTTCTTTTGAAATTTCCCACTATTTATCACTAAAGCTTTTAGTCTATTTATCCACTCAACTTTAGCCAGCTCTTCCCTCAATCCTACAGAGTTAGCTTTAAGTTTAAGATTAGACTATGTCACTTTCGAACTTAATATAGACTTTGATCAACTTGTTGTCATCCTTCATACTTCCTACAACACACAATTCAAAGTCTCCTCACAGCTTGTCACTGATACGGAACAACATTTTATGTTAAGGAACTGTCATGTGATTTTCCTGGGGTTTAGTGATTATCAAGTAGCTATCAAACTGCATTGAATCAATCACTCTCTAAATTAGCTCAAAGGTTTCCTGAAGATTTGCTCTCAGGATATGCTGTCATAGTTCAAAAAGGACCAGAGGCATCTCTTCCCATTAGAGAGACAATTGGTTCTACAGGTGAACATCCTTTATCCACACATGTGAAAAACGAAAGCATCCAAACACCAAACGTTTTTTTGAACAGCTATGCAGTTAAATGCTTCTTAATAAAGCAATGCAATATCGTACAACTGATGTAATAAGTGTTAACAGATAAAAAGTTGGGTGCGAGAGAGTTGGTAAATCGAGAAACAACCTAGATTTATAGACTACAGCTAGCCAAAGCTTGGGCCATTGTAATGTAAGTAGACCTAAGTAGATCTGAAAACCAAAATGCAAATGGCTCCAACTTTCAGAAAAAGGATACTATATCTGCAGTTGCTTAAGGGGCATTACTTTATAAGCATGGAGACAAGGAAAGAAAGCAGGCATTTTGGCACGACCACATCCAGTAAGAGACTGAGCCCATGCTATTGGCATTATTCTATATCACATGGTAGCCAATTAGCCAATGGACCCAAAAGCAGATTAGATATGTATGCCCTGATGGGCTATGTGAATAAACAGTAACAACTTAGTAGCAGTTTAATACACTTTACATCACATGGTATAGTACTCCTGCTTTTCTCAGAGTGTTATGTATGCCACGCAAAGGACATGAGCAAATAATCTTAGTGGACAATTCAATGCTGTACTCAAAGTGCTACATTGTCTGAGGTGCTGTCTTTCAGAGGCTCCATCTGCACGCTCGGATACACTCAAAAATATCTCACTTCTTTTTTTTTATAGAAACCCTACAGTGCAGAAGGAGGTCATTCGGCCCATCGAGTCTGCACCGACCACAATCCCACCCAGGCCCTACCCCCACATATTTACCCGCTAATCCCACTAACCTACGCATCTCAGGACTCTAAGGGGCAATTTTTAACCTGGCCAATCAACCTACCCGCACATCTTTGGACTGTGGGAGGAAACCGGAACACCCGGAGGAAACCCACGCAGACACGAGGAGAATGTGCAAACTCCACACAGACAGTGACCCGAGCCGGGAATCAAACCCAGGACCCTGGAGCTGTGAAGCAGCAGTGCTAACCACTGTGCTACCATGCCGCCCTACCAAAGAGTGGTGGAGTACTCACTGATGTCCTGACCAATTATCTACCCTTAAACCAACACCTAGAAACAGCTCAACTGGCCACTTATTTCATTGCTGTTTGTGGGAGATTGTTGTGTGCAAACTGGCTTCGGCACGCACAGTGGTTAGCACTGCTGCTTCACAGCTCCAGGGACCTGGGTTCGATTCCCAGCTTAGGTCACTGTCTGTGTGGAGTTTGCACATTCTCCTCGTGTCTGCGTGGGTTTCCTCCGGGTGCTCCAGTTTCCTCCCACATTCCAAAGATGTGCGGGTTAGGTTGATTGGCCATGCTTAAATTGCCCCTTAGTGTCCTGAGATGTGTAGGTTAGAGGAATTAGTGGGTAAAATATGTAGGGATATGGGGGTAGGGCCTGGGTGGGATTGTGTTCAGTGCAGACTCGATGGGCCGAATGGCCTCTTTCTGTATTGTAGGGTTTCTATAGTTTGGCACCTCTTATATTACAACAGTACCTCAAAAGTACTTATTTGGTTGTAAAACATTTTGAGAGGTCCTGAAGTCATGAAAGGTGCCATATAAATGGGTGAAGCTGTGGAAGAACCTCCAATATAATTAGATAGAAATGGAGGTGGAGACACAGACATTCTCTTTGAAGATCCCCAGAAATTCAGTACAAAATCTCTTGGTGACCTTGGACCTCTATGCTAATCTTGCTCTGGAGGCTTGGATCATCATTTTTATTGCTGCTCCATTCATTCCATTCACCAGGCTCTTTTATAAGGTTATTCTTTGTCCACCTTGATTTCTTTTGTCATCGATCAGGGGCAGGGGCTGAGGAGGAGTCAGAGTCTGGGGAGTCCAAGAGTGGGAACTGTGGAGTGGAAACGAGAGCAGGAGAGGTGGGGGTGCAGGTTGTGGTGGGGGATGGGAGAGAGGTGAGAGTGCAGGTTGTGGTGGGGGTTGGGAGAGAGTGCAGGTTGTGGTGGGAGCACAGGCTGTGGGGGGGGGGGGGGGGGGGGTGTGGTGAGGGGAGAGATGGGAGTGGAGACATGAGTGTGTGTGTGTGTAAGTGAGAGAGAGCCATGAGTGTGTGTCTGTGTGTGACAGAGAGAGACAGGAGCACATGTGTGTGCGCTTCCTTTGTATGTGCGTGTGTGTGTGTGTGTGTTGTCTGAAATGAGAATCCACTCTCCAACAACACACTGAATATTGAACAAATTTGTGAGCAAAGGAAGCAGTTAACACTTCTCCCATTAAAAAAGTGACAAAAAGGTAAGACCGAAGTATTTGTTGAAAAAGAGAACTTTTTGAATTATAATAAATGTATACATAAAAATAGAAAATCTTTTTAACGATTTGTTTTTGTATGTTTGCATCTATCGCACAAAAACAATAAATTTGTTGAGTTTGAACTCAAGATAAGAAGACTGTTTCTGAGGTGTTCTGTCACTTCTCCAGGGAGGTCAAAAGAAAAGTTGGGAAATCCTGATTTAACACATGCATGTAAGCACGTAAGCACAGTGCTCTCCACATTGAGGCCACTTGTAACACTCACACTGCTGTGATTAGCTAACTGTAGCCTGGGAGGAACAAGGAGGCCATTTGTGCCCTCAAAAACCTTTCACTATTCATTTGCTAACCTATGCCTCGACTCCATTTTCCCACCATCGAACTGTATCCTTTGATAGCCTTAGCTAATAAAAATGTCAGTCCCGATCTTGGCAATTTGAATTGACCTTGCATTCTCAGATGTTTGGGAGCAAGAATTTCCTTACCCCCTCCAAGACCAATACATCATTTCTGAGCTGCAGTGTCCAAAACTGAATGCAGTGCTCCAACTGGAGTCCGATCAAGGCTTTCTACAGCTGCAGGACAATTTGCTCTTCTTTGTATTCCAGGATCGTTAAGTTACGTTTTACACCTGTGTACTAGCTACTAGCATCTTGAGGAACAAGATATTTTATGCTTCCACAATTCTCAATCTTTTGCCATTAAGAAAATATCCCAATTTGGCTTTCTTTGATCCAAATTACATGACCCCAGACTTTAACAACAACTTACATTCATAGCACTTTTAGCATGGTTAAAATGTTCCAAGGCATTTCACAGAAGCGTAATTGGACAAAATTTGGCACTGAGTTTAGTAGGACAGGTGACCAAACCCTTGACCACAGAGATATATTTTAAGAAGCATCTTAAAGGAGGGGAGAGGTGCCGAGGTTCGGAGAGTGAATTCCAGAGTTTGGAACTTAGCTGGTTGAAGACACGGCCATCGCCAATGGGGCAATGGATATCAGGCATCATATTAACCCAACTTTGGAAAAAAAACAGAGTTCTGCAATGGTTGTAGAGATTGGGGAAATTACAGAATCAGGGAAAAGCATTAAGGAAATGGTGATTTGAACACATGGGTGAGAATTTTTAACTTTCATACTGAGTTCCATCTGCCAGAGTTTTTTACCCACTCACTGAACATCCCTGCGCAACTTCCATCGTTCATCTAAGCAATTCTGAACTGAGGTGTTACTGACTCCAACTCAGAGCTTGTATGGTGTAACTGGAAGGCCCAGTTTGTGATTGACTTCAGCTGAACACTTCAGTAAGGATTATGAATTGCAACTGCTCCCAGTTTTCTCCATAGCACGAGAACTGATTGTTTTGATAGTGAGGGCATTTGAATCAATATATTTCATTTACATTGCTCTGACCATTACTTGCCTCACTAGCACTAACTTCCACTGGTGAACAATGAACTCAATTGAAAACTTGATCTGACCTGAATTGAATCCATTCAGATTCATCCAGCAACACCTAAATTGGTCCAGTTTGTATCTGGTGTGGATGCGCATGTTGACACTTCTTGCATTCACATTCAGATGTAAATGAGGCTGACGGGGCTGCATCTGCTGGTGCATCGTGTTGTAGGGGATGTATAGCCAGTACCCACAACTGTAAAGCACAGTACAGAGATGGAGGGACAATTAAATAGAATGATGAGATGGAATTTCAGGCAAACTTATCGCATTGGTTTGAAGTTGGCTCTAATGATTAGTGTGGGAACAGGCATCAGATGTTGGACTGGGGTGGGCACAGTAAGCAGTCTCAGAACACCAGGTTAAAGTCCAACAGGTTTATTTGGTATCACGAGCTTTTGGAGTGCTGGGTCTCACCTGATGAAGGAGCAGCACTCCGAAAGCTCGTGATACCAAATAAACCTGTTGGACTTTAACCTGGTGTTGTGAGACTTCTTACTGAACAGACATCTGTAATGGAAAGCTAATGGTTAGTATGAACAGGAGGCTATAACAAGGTGTAAAAGGAGCATATTTAATGGTATTTGTGATGGTCAGTTGGAGATAAATGAATGGCAAAAATATTTGCCTTGTACATGTCAGCACAAAGGAAATTACACTGGCATCCCAGGATCCTTTTCTCTTTATTCGTTCGGGGGAATGTAGGCATCGTTGGCTGCGCCAGCATTTATTGCCCACCACCGAAAGCAAATAAGATCAATCCACGTTGCTGTGCATCTGGGCTCACATGTAGGCCAGGCTAGATGACAGATTTCCTTCCCTAAAGAATATTAGTAAACCAGATGCATTTTTACAACAATTGACAATTTTCATGATCATCATGGTGGGCCTCCCGGTGCCCCGTGCCGCTGCCTCACAGTGCCAGGGCTCGGGTTCAATTTGGTCTTGGGCCACTGTCTGTGTAAAGTTTGCATGTTCTCCCCGTGCCTGTGTGGATTTCCTCCAGGTGTTCCGGTTTCCTCCCACAGTTAAAAGATGTGCGGGTTAGATGGATTGGCCATGCTAATTACCCTTTAGTGTGCAAAGATGTGTTGGTTAAGTGGATTACCCAGGGCAAATGCATGGGGTTTTGGATATAGAGTGGAGGGGAGGGCCTGGGCGGGATATTCTTTCGGAGAGTAGGTGCAGTCTCGATGGGCGGAATGGCTTCCTTCTGCACTATGGGGATTCTATGCTTTTAGACTTTTAATTACAGATCTTCATTGAATTCAAATCTCATCATCTGCTGTGGTGGGACTTGAATCTGAGTCTCCGGGGCATTGCCCTGGGTTGCTGGATTACTAGTCCAGTGACAATACCACAACACCATCACCTTTTGATAAAGGTGAATTACTGTAACAATTGCTTCATAAAGTCACCCTGCAACCATGTCTCTGTAATGACAATTAGATCTTATCTGTTTACTTCTATCTGTGCTGTCAATTCATCCACCTTGTTGTAAATACTGTATGCATTCAGAAAGAACACCGCTAATTCTCTCTTTTTGCTATTTTCACAACCTCTATCTTTATCTGCTGGCACACTTTTAAGTTTGTACATTTTGTATTTAAACCAAAAAAAGGAAAGGTTTTAGAGTCAGAGAGGTTTACAGCATGGAAACAGGCCCTTCGGCCCAACTTGTCCATGCTGCCCCTTTTTTAAACCACGAAACCACGAACCACATTTGACCCATATCCATCTTACCCATGTAACTCTCTAAATGCTTTTTAAAAGACAAAATTGTACCTACCTCTATTATCTCTGGCAGCTTGTTCCAGACACACACCACCCTGTCTGTGAAAAATTTGCCCCTCTGGACCCTTTTGTATCTCTCCCCTCTCACTTTTGACCTATGCCCTCTAGTTTTAGTCTCCCCTACCTTTGGGAAAAGATATTGACTATCTAGTTGATCTATGCCCTTCATTATTTTATAGACCTCTTTAAGATCACCCCCCAAGTGATCCTATAGAGGTCTATAAAGTAAGTCTGCTGCTGGTCCTTTCAATTGACCACACAATAACAGAGTCTTAAAAACACAAACATCCACATTTCGGCTAGTAACAGAACAGAATTTCAGGTTTCAGTTTATTTCTCCTTCCCTGTCCATAACAGGTGTCTACTATCCCTTCCTGGACCATCCAGTCTGTGACCTCTTGAGATTCTGAATGCAGAAACAAAGTGCCTCCTTAGTGGGCAGGTTGATGTGAGGTGTTCCATAGTCTGGGACCCATGACCACAATCACACTTTGCCTTAACCCTCATCTTCTACTTGTGAAACAGTTGGCCACATCATCCATGCCCTCTGTAAATTCAGGTGAACGTTGTCCACTGACTTCAAGCAAAGGTTGAGGCCAAGAACCTCCGTTGTGTGGTCAGTGATGAGGAAGGAGTAGGTTCTTCATGCTGCATAGCATAAAGGGCTGCACAGTGGTTAGCACTGCTGCCTCAAAGCTCCAGGGACTTGGGTTCGATTCCCAGCTTGGATCGCTGTCTGTGTGGAGTTTGCACATTCCCCGTGTCTGTGTGGGTTTCCTCCCACAGTCCAAAAACGTGCGGGTTAGGCGGATTGGCCATGCTAAATTGCCACTTAGTGTCAGGGGGACTAGCTCGGGTAAATGCATGGAGTTATGGGGATAGGACCTGGGTGGGATTGCAGTCAGTAGACTCGATGGGCCGAACGGCCTCCTTCTGCACTGTCGGATTCTACGATTCTGTGTCTGTAGTGAACTCTTATTCAATATCCGACAGTTTCATCATCAAGACAGTTGGTAGATAGTGAACTGTTATCCTAATAACTTGGAAATCAGTTCCACACATTGCTCACTGTGCCAAAGTTTAGTATGAACCACTTCTCACTCTTCTCCCGCACCCCCGCCAAGCCCAATAGTTTTAATTACCAGCTTTGTCCTTTGCTCGCCCATTTCCGATGTACTGAATCCTAGCTCAGTATCTTGGTTTAGATGTTAGCTTGAGAAAGGCAGGAAAAGACTTGAGATGGCAGACTTGTTAACTATTCACAGATTGCGACCATATCACCTTAACAATAATTGAATGCACCTTTGGTAGTGCAATAATTCAGTCCCCAAGCATAGCAAACTGGGATTTGAATTACAGAATTTTATAGAATAATCCCTCGCACATATGTTGGCTCTTTAATTGAATCTCATTCTCACATGACTATTTCTGTTTTTAATGAGGTTAAACAGAAACAAAATGACTCTTGTCATTGGAAGCATCTTCTTCCACTTTTTAAGTTTTTGCAATTGCAGCACTGTCTCTGATCTGCCTTGTCCAATGTACACCCATACAACCTCGATCATATTTCACCCTTTCTCTGAACGTATAACAGTCACATCATTGACATTAAGCTGTCGGATATGAAGATTTGCTGCTTTACCCCTGCACTATAACACTGCTACCCTCTCTTAAATAGTGGAAATAACTGTTATATGGACTGAGTGTAAATTTTTCTTTCCAATGTCTGAGATCCAGGAGTACATTCGGGTGGTCTGCATCTTGGCTGTGTGCCTGGTTGGCTGTGTGCTTAAATTCATATGGGGAGAAAGATAAAACTGGGATAAATGTCAGATATATCAAATATGTCTTGGCAAACATTCAGGACAGCTGCCAGACATACTTGAGGTATGGAAGGTAAAACATGCGGCATAAATATTAATGAATAGTCATTTGGTTGTACAAAATCTGAGTATTGCTGAAAGAAACAACACTGATTATGCTAAGAATTACACTGAAAACCAATTTAAAATGATCAGTCGGGCTTGCAGTTTGGCTTATGCTACATATACTCATACACAAGACCCTGCCCTGTGCAGACAGAAGGAACACGTGGACACATTATGACTATAAAGTTGCTGGGTTGTGTAGGAATGATGACAATGGACTACAAATTAAACCCTTTACTCTTAAGATCTTCAGAACTCTTGCACGCCATGCCTGTAGCCACACTGGTGAGAGCTCCTGCGCTACCAACACATCACTTCCTGTGTCCAGGTCATGGTAAAATATAGATGATTACACATTCTACAACACCTGTTCCCGCTAAATGAAAATTTGGAGGGCAGCCATTCCCCGGTTCATCCCCCATTTCAATACTTTGACTAATCAGATTCCAACTGCCAACCAATTAGCAGTCTCTTTTCGTGCAATATAAACTGTTGTTCCCTTGACTGTTGGTTTACCTTGCAATGTTTGAGGAGTGCGAGACAAAAGGTTTCGATAGCATGTCTTTTATCAGCAATACCCCAACTTGAACTCCATCTACAATCCCAGTTAACGCATATGCTATTGAAGCAAGTAGTCATACTGATCACAGCTAGATATGAAGTCTGAACAGTCCAGATATATATTTCTAATTTCCAGTTGGAGATCCCAAGCAGCTGTTAACCACCTTCTTCCATGGCCCATACACCAGCCCATATCACACCTGCACTATCTTACCTTAGATTACCTATTAGACACCAGTCAGGTTGCATTCATTGAGGATGCCACTGACTCACTGCAGCTGAAAGTCTAACACTGGCTCCATCGACTTCTCAGGTACGAAAGCACAAAGTTTACAAATCCAGCCCTCAAGCAAAGGTTAAAAATTATAAAGAAAATATACTAACTATCTGGAAGCAGAAAAGTTCACAGGTAAACTTGATATTGGATTAAATTTCATTTATTGTCACATGTATTAACATACAACGAAAAGTATTGTTTCTTGCATGCTATACAGACAAAGCATACAGTTCATAAAGGAGGAAACGAGAGAGTGCAGAATGTAGTGTTACAGTCATAGCTAGGGTATAGATAGGTGATCAAATAGATAGGTAGCTAGGTAGATAGGTATATGATAGATAGGCGTTCAAAGTAATGAAAAGGTTTTGACAGAGTAAAAAAGGCGGAACTTTTACTTGCAGAGGGGCTGGCACTCACAGGCACCAATCCAGTGGACACAGATCCAAGATCTCTAAGAACCAGAGATGAAATGAGGGAGGCAAAAACTGTCAATTGTAATCAAGAACGCACTGACTAAAAGGATATGAATGAAGCAGATTTTTTAAAACGGCTTGCATTTACATTGTGGATTTCACAACATCTCAAAGTGCTTTACAGCCAATCAAACACTTTTCAAGTGGAGTCACTGTTGTAATGTGGGCAAACGCAGCAGTGAATTTGCACATGGGAAGCTCAAACAACAACATGATAATGACTGGATAATTTGTTTGAGCTGTTGATTGAGGGATAAATACCAGCCAGGATGCTGGGGGTGATACCCCTGCTCTTCTTTAAAAGAATGCCACAGAATCATAGATTGTTGCAGCACAGAAGTAGGCCATTTGGGCCCATCACGTCTACACCTCCTCTGCGAATGAACAATTCACCTAGTGCTATTGTCCCACCTTCTCCCTGTAATCCTGCACACTCTTCCTTTGCAGATAACTGTCTAATTCCCTCCAGAATGCTTCGATTGAACCTGCATCCATCACACTCTCAGCAGTGCATTCCAGACCTTAACCACTCACGGCATGATAAATAGTTTAAATCTGTGCCTTCTCACTCTTGATTCTTTCATGAGTGGGAACAATTTCTCCCTATTCATTCAGACCCCTCATGACTTTGAACACATTTATCAAATCTCCTCTTCGCCCTCATTGCTCCAAGGAAAACAATCCTAATATATCTAATCTTCCTTTGTATCTATAAATTCCTTGTCCCTGGAACCACTTCCATGAATCTCTCCAATGCCTTCACATCCATCCCAAAGTGCAACACCCAGAACTGGATGCAATACTCCAACTGAGGCTGAACTAGTGTCTTCTAGAAGTTCAACATAATTCCCTCCTTGCCCTTGCACTGTATGACCCTATTAATAAAGCCTAGGATACTGTATGCTTTATTAACCATGCTCTCAACCTGTCCTGCTATTTTCAATGACTTATGCACATATACACCCAGATCCCCCTGCTCCTGCACCCACTTTAGAGTTGTACCCTCTATTTTATATTGTCTCTCCAATATTCCTCCTGTCAAAATGAATCACTTCACATTTCTCCGCGTTGAACTTAACCTACCACCTGCCTGCCCATTCCAGCAATTTATCTCTGTCCTTTTGAAATTCAACACTGTCCTCCTCACAGTTCCCAAATTTTTCAAGTTTTGTATCATCTGCAAATTTTGAATATTGGGCACCGTACGCCAAAGTCTATGTCATACATTTGTATCAGGAAAAGCAACGGTCCCAACACTGACCCCCGGGGAATTCCACTACAAACCTTCCTGCAGCACGAAAAACATCTATTAACCATTACTCTTGGTTTCCTATCACTCACTCAATTTCATATCCATTTTGCCCCTTTTATTCCATGAGCTATAACTTTGCTCACAGGTCTGTTGTGTGGCAAGGGTTCTTGCACACCCAGCCCCAAAGACCTCGCAAGTTTTGTGGTGATTTTCACATTTTGTGTTAATTTCTTTCTGGAGCCAGTAGCCAGGATCCCTGGCATCAAGCAGCAGTTGATGCCATCGAGCAAGCTTATCAGCCGATTACATTGAAGGACTCTCAGGACATCAAACCAGAAAATAACCAGTAGGTTTTATCATTCGCTCTTTAGAATTTAACCAAAAGTGAAATAAAGATTGGGACGACGGCACAGTGGTTATCACTGCTGCACCAGGGACCCGGGTTCAATTCCGGCCTTGGGTCACTGTCTGTGTGGAGTTTGCACGTTCTTCTCCTATCTATATGGGTTTCTTCCGGGTGCTCCAGTTTCCTCCCACAATCCAAATATGTGCAGGTTAGGTAAATTAGCCATGCTAAATTGTCCCTTCATGTCCCAAGGTATGTAGGTTAGATGGTATTAGCCATGGTAAATGTGTGAGATTACAGGGAGGGGGCTCTGTTGGAGAGTTGGTGCAGACTAAATGGGCCGAGTCGCCATTTCTGCCAGTAGGGGTTCTGTGATTATATGATGATACCTATTGCATTAAAATAAAGGCTGAGATATTGAACAAAACAAAAATATATTTTCCTTATTTTAAAAATCTATTGGATTACATGGAATAGAAAAGTAACAACATTCCACATATACAAAATTAGTCTTTCAGGGCCAGAGAAGTTGTTCAATAGTAAATATGAATTAGTTTACCATTAAAAAACGTTGTTACACATCAATCAATAAAAGGTCTCTTTTTCAAGCATTTTGCAGCAATAATGATAGCTTTAAAGTGTGATATCAAGTTAGTGATTTTGAATTAATTCCCATCTAAGGACTTCAAAAATGGTCCCTGAGGATGAGTGGGGAATCACTGATGGCACCATGCATTTGTGGTCACCAGAATTTGCTGTCAGTTTCACCGGGTAATGACAGTGAATGCGAACAGTTTCACCATCATTGCAAACACAGAATCCGAGCCATTCAATAGCACACTTCACAGGCATCCCTGTACTGCTCCTCCTTCTCAGAGTCTGTATATTGCTCTCTTCCTCCCTCTTCCATTCTCCCTTTTTCTTTCCTACCATCATCACATGCGGTGCTGTGTTTCCAAATACCAGAGATAGACCAATAGTGCTTGAACATCACAAGAACAAGGGCACTGCACAAGGACGGTTTCTCAGTGTCAGCAACAATCCTGCCCAAATCAATTACCCTGCAATATTAGGTGAGGTGGTAGTTTAGGGTCTGGCACCTATGGGGCTAATGTGGGACTCAGCACGGAACCACCCACACAGTGACATAAGCGAGCACATGACCCACACCCAGGTCAATCAGGTGCTGGACAGAGCTGTGTGTACCAGCAAGCATGGAGACAGCTCCTAGCTTGTATCCTTTAATGTGTATTTGTAAATAGTTCTGAAAGTCAAGAAGAAATTGACAATTAAGCCACATATGACTATAAGGACTCCATCAGACTGACCGAACTGTAACCAGCACCCTACAATAGAGGTCACCACATTCTGTCCAGTTTAATGTGAGCCAGTAATTGGGATAAGCATTATCAATCCTCATCAGCCTTCAACTCAACAGCTCCATTGAAATTATAATTCCGTGCTGTGCACCTCCCCGACTCCAGGCAACTTGAAGTTTCCCAGCCACACATTTTCTTAGAATCTGTCCCAACGTCCAAGTACCATTTCACGCACTCAAATCTAACCCACACAGGCTGTCTTGATGCAATCATCACATCATCATCATTTTTACTTTGCCGAAACAAGACTACAAACTTACATTTGCTCCCTCGAGCTATAATTATCAAATTTCTTTTAATGAGATAATTGTCTTTGAACTAGAAATAAGTAATATTGAAGACAAGAGCAGCAAAGACTAATAATGAAGGATGTAATGAAACAGAGCCAACAAAGAACCTCTTGGCCCCAGAATGAAAACATTAAATAATTACCTTGACGATAAGGTATAAAATGCAGACTGAAAATAAAGGGCTTAAAAAGATCAAGGCAAAAGGAAAATAGATGGAACTGAAATGTTAAAAAAATAGAAACCAACACAGAACCTCCATACAGACTGTAAAGAAATAAAACAGGACCTGACCTCAAACATTATACCATGTAAATCTTCTGTTGAATGAATCATGCCATCAAGCACTGCGTTATAATCACTGCTTGTCAAAACATACTTTCCAACCTGGATTACTTTCAACCAAAGCCATTACTATTGATGGCGGTAAGCAGTAACGAGCGGTAAACCATTACAGGTACTTGGTTATTAATGACAGAGGTGCCATTTGCAAGCATTCTGAAGCGAATAGTAAGGCATTACAAGTTGAGTCTGATGCTGAGCAACAGGCCCCCTGGGCTTTTGTAATCTGATTCCCAAAGCAGCAACTTGTAGGGCAAGAGAAGTTCAGTTCCTTGTACAGGAATATTAACCCCATGACTGCTGAGAGTTTCAGTTGTCAAAACACACACCAATTTCTCTTCATAAACCAACTGCAGCTTCTCCCCGATGATAATGGAGATAAAGTAGAAACAAGCTAATGTGATGTGTGGACTGTGAGCTGAATCCAGTCTGTAAACTCTTTCAATCTGACTTGTAGATCTGCTTGCTCAGAATGGTTCCCGCTTTCTGAGCCTTAAAGATTGGAAAAGCTGCTTGCTTCCTAATATTTGTGTTCAGACCAACTGCAGGAAAAGTTTCTTTGCAATTAGTCAATCATGAAGTTCATAGAATCACAGAATCCTACAATGCAGAAGAAGGCCATTCAGTCCATCAAGTATGCACCGACCACAATCCCACCCAAACCCTATCCCCATTGCCCCATTATTTACCCTGCTAGTGCCCCTGACACCAAGGGGCAATTTAGCATGACCAATCAACCTAACCAATCTTTGGACTGTGGGAGGAAACCCACACAGACACGAGGAAAATGTGCAAACTCCACACAGACAGTGACCCGAGGCCGGAATTGAACCCGGGTCCCTGGCACTGTGAGGCAGCAGTGCTAACCACTGTGCTATTGCAAGCCTCAGATGTTAAAGCAGGCTAAAAGAGCTAAAAGATCCTGTGGACAGGGATGAACTATTGGTTTAGTGGTAGCATTGTCACGTCAGAGTTGGAATATGCATGGGTCAAATCCAGCCTCGGACCATCCCACAAGTGAAGAATGGAATTCAGGTTCAAAGCCTGGGTTAACATCCAGTGAGTTACTCACATCCTGTGGTTGACCACAACAACCTACCTCCCCCCACCATCGCCCCAATCCGTCCATAATGGTGGCTGTGGGAGCCCGTACAACCCTCCACTGTATACGGTAAGGTTGGCACAAAGATGGTAATGGCCCAGAAGGGACATCCATGGTGCAGGCTCTTTACCAGCCCTACAGAATATGAATCTGGGGTGATTGTCCCTTTAAGGGCAACACAGCAGAAGAATGTCACCCAGCTTGAAGGATCAATTGGGACTGAGAACGGGCAACCACCGCAGGGGGCAGATTCCTCACTTAGACAGAAGGCATCTGGAAGGTCTTGAAGGCATGTAGGGACTGGGGCAGGCAGTAGGCCGCTGTTGAGCAGTTGGGAGGAAGCGGTGGGGTGGGGGGGGGGGGGGGGGGGGAAGGTTACTAGCTTTTGTGCAGCTTTTCCTTATTAATAAATACTCTATGTTCCACAGGACCAGGCTGAGGAGAAGGCAGTTTGTTTGTTCACTACATTTATTTATTTATTTTAAGTTAAATTTGTGTAAAAAAATCAGAGGTTTTTTTTTAAAACAGGAAGTAGGCCCAGCAGGAGTCTGGGAAGGTTTTGGAGGGTTTAAAAGTAGGCCGCACTTTTGAGCGGGCAGCGTCGTTAGCGGGCAGCAGAGTGAGCAGGAGGCAGAGTGAAAGCTGTAGGGCTTTGGCTCACAGGGCTTGGGCGAGCAGGGGTGAGTTAATTCATTTTTTGCTGTTTGTACCTGGTACTGGCAAGGTATCTAGAGAGGATGGGTGTGCAGGCAGTGCAATGTTCCTCTTGCACTATGTTCGAGGTGAGGGACGACGTCAGTGTCCCTGCTGATTATACCTGTGAGAAGTGCATCCATCTGCAGCTCCTCCAAAACCGTGTAAGGGAACTGGAGCTGGAGTTGGAGGAACTTAGGATCATTAGGGATGCAGAGATGGCCATAGACAGAAGCTTCAGGGATACAGTTACTCCGCGGAATGAAAATAGATGGGTGACGGTGAGAGGGGCTGGGAAGAAGCAGTCGGTGCAGGGATCCCCTGTGGTCGTTCCCCTTAGCAACAAGTATTCCGCTTTGGATATGGTTGAGGGGGACGACATACCAGTGGTGAGCCGCAGTGAGAGGATCTCCGGCACTGAGTCCGTCCCTGTGGCTCAGGAGGGTAAGGAGGAGAGCGGGAGGGCAATAGTTATTGGGGACTCGTTAGTTAGAGGGATAGATAGGAGGTTCTGTGGCAGCAAAAGAGACTCGAAGATGGTTTGTTGCCTACCGGATGCCAGGGTCCGTGACGTCTCGGACCGTGTTTTCCAGATTCTTAAGGGGGAGGGGAAACAGTCACAAGTCGTGGTACACATTGGTACCAACGACATAGGTAGGAGAAGGGACGGGGATTTAAAACAGGAATTTCGGGAGCTGGGCTGGAAGCTGAGAGCAAAGACAAAACATGTGGTCATCTCTGGTACGCTACCGGTGCCACGTGATAGCGAGTTGAGGAACAGGGAGAGAGTGCACTTAAACATGTGGTTGCAGGGATGGTGCAGGAGGGAGGGTTTCAGATACGTGGATAATTGGAACACGTTCTGGGGAAGGTGGGACCTCTACAAACAGGACGGGGTGCACCTGAACCAGAGGGGCACCAATATCCTGGGAGGGAAATTTGCTACGGCTCTTCAGGGGGATTTAAACTAATTTGTCAGGGGAGTGGGAAAAGGAGTTGTAGTCCGGAAGTCAGTGTTGAGGGTGGTGAGGTATTGGGGAAGGTATCAAGGTCAAGGGTGGGTACCGGTAGACAGGAAGGTGGGTTGAAGTGTGTCTACTTCAATGCAAGGAGCATCCGGAACAAGGTGGATGAACTTGGGGCGTGGATTGCTACTTGGGACTACGATGTTGTGGCCATTACGGAGACGTGGGTAGAACAAGGACAGGAATGGTTGTTGGACGTTCCGGGGTATAGATGTTTCACTAAGTGTAGGGAAGCTGGTAAAAGAGGTGGAGGAGTAGCATTGTTAATCAAGGATAGTTTAACGGCTGCGGAAAAGCACTTTGAGGGGGATATGCACACTGAGGTAATATGGGTTGCAGTTAGAAACAGGAAAGGAGCGGTCACGTTGTTAGGAGTTTACTATAGGCCCCCAAATAGTAATAGAGATGTGGAGGAAGAAATTGCTAAGCAGATTATGGATACGTGTGGGGGTCACAGGGTAGTTGTCATGGGGGACATTAACTTTCCAAATATTGATTGGAACCTTTGTAGGTCGAATAGTTTGGATGGGGCACTTTTTGTGCAGTGTGTGCAGGAGGGTTTCCTGACACAATATGTGGATAGGCCGACAAGGGGTGAGGCCACATTGGATTTGGTACTGGGAAATGAACCGGGCCAAGTGTTAGATTTGGTTGCGGGAGAGAACTTTGGAGATAGTGACCACAATTCGGTGTCTTTTGTTATTGCAATGGAGAGGGATAGGGCCGGACGGCAGGGCAAGGCTTACAATTGGGGGAGAGGTAATTATGATGCGATTAGGCAAGAATTAGGGGGCATAAGATGGGAACAGA
Source organism: Mustelus asterias (assembly GCF_964213995.1). Taxonomy (NCBI): domain Eukaryota; kingdom Metazoa; phylum Chordata; class Chondrichthyes; order Carcharhiniformes; family Triakidae; genus Mustelus; species Mustelus asterias. The sequence goes on from NC_135812.1 coordinate 66,042,808, forward strand.
AACTGTCAGGGAAAGGCACTGATGAAAAGTGGAACTTTTTCAAGGAACAAATACTGGGTGTCCTTGATAGGTATGTCCCTGTCAGGCAGGGAGGAAATGGCCGAGTGAGGGAACCATGGTTCACAAAAGAGGTGGAATGTCTTGTGAAAAGGAAGAGGGAAGCTTATGTAGGGATGAGGAAACAAGGTTCAGATGGCTCGATTGAGGGTTACAAGTTAGCAAGGAATGAGCTGAAAAAGGGGCTGAGGAGAGCTAGGAGGGGACATGAGAAGTCCTTGGCGGGTCGGATCAAGGAAAACCCCAAGGCTTTTTACTCTTATGTGAGGAATAAAAGAATGACCAGGGTGAGGTTAGGGCCGGTCAAGGACAGTGGTGGGAACTTGTGTATGGAATCAGTAGAGATAGGCGAGGTGATGAATGAATACTTTTCTTCAGTGTTCACCAAGGAGAGGGGCCATGTTTTTCAGGAAGAGAAGGTGTTACAGGCTAATAGGCTGGAGGAAATAGATGTTCGGAGGGAGGATGTACTGGCAGTTTTGAATAAACTGAAGGTCGATAAGTCCCCTGGGCCTGATGAAATGTATCCTAGGATTCTTTGGGAGGCGAGGGATGAGATTGCAGAGCCTTTGGCTTTGATCTTTGGGTCCTCACTGTCCACGGGGATGGTGCCAGAGGACTGGAGAGTGGCAAATGTTGTTCCTCTGTTTAAGAAAGGGAATAGAAATGACCCTGGTAATTATAGACCGGTTAGTCTCACTTCGGTGGTTGGTAAATTGATGGAAAAGGTCCTTAGGGATGGGATTTACGACCACTTAGAAAGATGCGGATTAATCCGGGATAGTCAGCACGGATTTGTGAAGGGCAAATCGTGCCTCACAAATTTGATAGAATTTTTTGAGGAGGTAACTAGGTGTGTTGATGAAGGTAGGGCGGTTGATGTCATATACATGGATTTTAGTAAGGCGTTTGATAAGGTCCCCCATGGTCGGCTTATGATGAAAGTAAGGAGGTGTGGGATAGAGGGAAAGTTGGCCGATTGGATAGGTAACTGGCTATCTGATCGAAGACAGAGGGTGGTGGTGGATGGAAAATTTTCGGACTGGAGGCAGGTTGCTAGCGGAGTGCCGCAGGGATCGGTGCTTGGTCCTCTGCTCTTTGTGATTTTTATTAATGACTTAGAGGAGGGGGCTGAAGGGTGGATCAGTAAATTTGCTGATGACACCAAGATTGGTGGAGTAGTGGATGAGGTGGAGGGGTGCTGTAGGCTGCAAAGAGACATAGATAGGATGCAAAGCTGGGCTGAAAAATGGCAAATGGAGTTTAACCCTGATAAATGTGAGGTGATTCATTTTGGTAGGACTAATTTAAATGTGGATTACAGGGTCAAAGGTAGGGTTCTGAAGACTGTGGAGGAACAGAGAGATCTTGGGGTCCATATCCACAGATCTCTAAAGGTTGCCACTCAAGTGGATAGAGCTGTGAAGAAGGCATATAGTGTGTTAGCTTTTATTAACAGGGGGTTGGAGTTTAAGAGCCGTGGAGTTATGCTGCAACTGTACAGGACCTTGGTGAGACCGCATTTGGAATATTGCGTGCAGTTCTGGTCACCTCACTATAAGAAGGATGTGGAAGCGCTGGAAAGAGTGCAGAGGAGATTTACCAGGATGCTGCCTGGTTTGGAGTGTCGGTCTTATGAGGAAAGGTTGAGGGAGCTGGGGCTGTTCTCTCTGGAGCGGAGGAGATTGAGGGGAGACTTAATAGAGGTTTATAAAATGATGAAGGGGATAGATCGAGTGAACGTTCAAAGACTATTTCCTCGGGTGGATGGAGCTATTACAAGGGGGCATAACTATAGGGTTCATGGTGGGAGATATAGGAAGGATATCAGAGGTAGGTTCTTCACGCAGAGAGTGGTTGGGGTGTGGAATGGACTGCCTGCAGTGATAGTGGAGTCAGACACTTTAGGATCATTTAAGCGGTTATTGGATAGGCACATGGAGCACACCAGGATGGTAGGGAGTGGGATAGCTTGATCTTGGTTTCAGATGAAGGTCGGCACAACATCGTGGGCCGAAGGGCATGTTCTGTGCTGTACTGTTCTATGTTCTATGAATCTGTAAGCATCATCATTACACAATTCTTCCATGCTGTCATGCTGCTCTCTAAGAGAAGAGCAAGGGGTACAAAACCAACCAGCTTGTGATGTGCAGGAGGTAGGAGACAATAGTGAGCAGAACGGAATATATTACACAGGGAAATTGAAGAGTGCAGAGCTTTACAAGGACACGAGGAACAAAAACATAGGGCAGCATTTTCCAGTCGCGCCTGCCCTGACACCAGAAATTCTTGCCCGAGTTTACAATCTGCCAACTTTTCTGTCCACTCGGGACAATTCCTGCGGTGGGCGGGATTGGAGAATTTACTACATAGTGTGTAGAAAGCAAGGGCTGTATTTTACCAGCCCCCTTAGGTGTGGGATCAGACAGTCAGTAAAATAGTGGGAAGCCAGATCAAGATGGCTTACCCTTGATGTCCCACCACCAGATAAATTTCCCAGCAGTGCGCTGCGAGGGGGATCGTGGAGTGGAGCAAGCAGCCGACTCGCATAATCAAGGCCCCAATTACAAGCCATTCGATGGGACCAGAAGCATGAGCGAAAATGGTAGCCTTGTGGGGAGACCCTCACCTCCATTGAGCCAGCGTCCCAGGGGACTGCCAGAGCCGGAGGGCCCATGCTCACAGAGCCAGAGGTGGGCAGGAAGGGAAGCCCCGTGGCACTAGCGATTCTCCTGGAAGGGTTTCCTCTCCAACCTTGCAGGGTCTACTGTCTTCGGTCCCCTAAATTGAGATACCCGGCCAAGGGCATGTCCATTTTGAGGTGCAAGGCCCCCCCGCCCCCATCCCCCCTGCATACATCAGTAGTGACCACCTCTCCCAGTGACACTGATGCGGGCTCAATCACTGTCAGCCCTCCAATTGGAGCACAACAGCACCAAGAACCTACCCATGATCCTTAATTGGATGGTGGGCCCATGGCTGGCTGATTAGAAGGGCAGCCTGTGGAAAAATCACAAAGCTGGACCTGCTGCAAGTGGAGACCCAGAACCCAGTTTCTGATCCACCACTAGGTCCAGCAGCTGTTACAAAATTCCGTCTGCAGTTACACTCACTGCCGAGCTGGCGTTAGTTTTTCGTTGTTGCACGTAGAGGATTGGGTTTTGAGTAAGCAGGGTTTGGGATTTTGTACATGTGGGGCTTATATTTAGCAAAAGCATGCACGGGATTTGAACATTACCAGAGCAGGCACAACTTAGAGAGAGCAAAAGAAGCTTATCCCCAAGCAAGCTGCCCCATGCAGTCTGTGCTACATTTCAGATGCTAGGAGTTATTTTGCTTCGAAGATTTTTATTGGATTTAAGTTAAATCCAACACTGGTTTCCACTGATAAGCAATGAACTCAAATTGAAAACACCAAATGTGAAGTTAATTTTAAGTAAACTTTGTTTTCTAAAAAAAAAAGTGCGGGATTTGAGACAGTTCAGGAGGAAGCCATTCGCTCATGATATCCTTGCCGACTCTCCAAACGAGCAATTCTATGAATACCATTCTCATCTGGGTTAGGTTTTTGGGGTCAGACAGAAAGAGGACTTGTCTCTTTTCTTCGTGCGCTGCCACTTTTCTTTCGGCCCACGTCCAACCCTTGTTGCCTTACGGTTAGTAGGGTTATGGGGATAGGTCCTGGGTGGGATTGTGGTCGGTGCAGACTCAAAGTGCCAAATGGCCTCCTTCTACACTGTAGGGATTCTATGATTTTACATATCTGTTCTTTTTACTTTAGATGGGATTACAAAACGTCTTATTTCTGGCCACCTTGTTGGAATGATCAGTACGGTATCCAAATCACCACCCACATAAAACGGTAACATTGGATCCCTTCTAATCTTTCCCTCTTTGGCTTGGCATCTGTTTTTCCTTCTCTATCAGCAAAACACCTTTGGACTCTTTACTCCATTTACAGCACGTATATCGATGGAAGTTATGGTGGCGGTGACAACAGTCACCGTAATGAAAATAAATTCTCTTTTGAACAGATCCACAGGACAATAAGAGTTACTAGCTTACACAGTTGATACATGAGTAATTTACTTAATTCACCTCAGCGTTTTAAGGGACAGGGTTGTGTACTTGACATCCACAAATTGACAAAGTTCAACGACCCATGTATGGTCTACCAATCAACAGCTGCTCACATTTTTCTGGCATTCTGGAGATAATGTGCAAAATAAAATCGCGTACGTGCTGTGGGAGTCTTTAGTTCTCTTCCTGCCACTGCCTAGGGTCACGGTCCAGGGAAAATCAAGGGAACAGTGCAATGCAATGGTTCATCTATGAAACAATGCCAAAAATAATGGGCACTCGTTTAGAATGTATTATCTTGAATTATTTGAAGCAAGTGAAATATTATCGTGTTGGTTTCTTACTATGTGCGTTTCTGCTCCTTTGTCATTATGTCACTCATAAGTAAACTTGACTATTATTTTAGCCTGACGTAACAGTTTTAATATTTTGAAGAGAATGGAAGTTTTATGAAGTCTCCAATGCTTTGAATGATGGAAATCAGTAACCATGAATCCTGCGACATGCTACATAACGAATCATGGAATTCCTACTGAAGGAGGAAATTTTCCAGAAAACCATATTTGTATCATCAAACATATTTTTATTGGACTAATTGGCACCACTCATAACGGGCCAACAATGCAGAGGGGCACCCCCGGATGGATATTCGATCGGGTCTCCCCCTGCACAGCTGAGAGACTCACGAATTTCAGAAACTGCGGGAGATCCCTAATCTGCCTAGCAACAGCCTGTAGCTGCATTTTAAACTGGTCGAGGACGATCAAGACCCCTATGAAACGAGCCATAGAGTGGGTTATCAAAACCAAGCTATCACTGAAACATTACTAATTCGGCCAAGGCAGACATAAAAATCTGATAAACCAAGATATAAGAATAAAAGGTTAGAATGAAGTACTCCAGACATCCAACAAGACAGGATAACATTAACACTCAATCTCACAAGCAGGAAACACAGACACGGGACAATAGGATCAAATTCAAATAAGGGGACACATAGAGATGATAATGGGAAACGCATTTAGACACCGGGGCAGGACCAAGTAATCCCATTAACACGAACACACACCATACAAATGCAAATTGACAAGCCTCCCAGAGAACTTCCCGACCTGACAGACCACTTTATACATATTGTAAAAAGATGCATAATCAAATGTTCCCGCTCAAATTTGGAGCCCTATAAAGATCCAGGGCTGATGTAATCCAATTGAGATCAACGTGGCCAAGCCACTGTTTCTGAGCTGGCTACGGGGGTCTCCCTAGGATCCTAGTAAATTGTACAATAAAGACACGCTTTGAACCTTGATTTGCGACTCGGCTCCTATTCTGTGCTGGTAAGGGATTTTTCCCTACAACAAAATGGCGTAGTCGGCAGGATTTGATATCTGACTTCTGACTGATAACCACAGTTTGAAAGTCGGGATCAAATTAAACGAATCTGATACAAATCCAGAGCAGTCAGAGGCGAGTACAGGTCTCCGTTCAAAGTGAGGTACCTTTAAGGGTTAGGGTTTGTCTGTTTTGAGTATTGTTGTCTTGTAGAACTGTATAATCTTGCCTAAGTTTTAAATTGAAACAGAAGTCCGCACTAAAGAGGTACAGGTCAGAACAACCGCGTGGAAGAAGGTAAGTAACTGTTAACTTTAATAGGAGTAAAAGACCAAAGGTAAAGATAACAGGTTTTGGGCTATTTGATAACAAAGAATTAAGACTAATATAAAGATAAGTACCGCATGCAGAACTAATTGGTGTAACTAACCCAGGATTGTAAATGAAACCGCTGTCTGTGCCAAGGCAATAGGACAAGGGAGTGCTTGACTCAAGGTGCCCTACCCTAAACTGGACGTTAAGAGGAGAAATCTCCCACGCTAAGGTTGGGTTTTGAAGCGGGCGCTAAGAGAGACAGGCACTCAGGGTGCAAGGCACGGACAGTGTAAATCGGGTAACAACACAGACTCTGAAGGGACGAACAACCTCAGAGTCGATACAGTTACTAACTATAACAGGGGCTTTGATAACAGAGTACAGGTGTGTAAGTGTTGAGGAAAAGTGGACCCGATCCATCCTGACCAAGAGACACGACGACGGAGGATCCATTAGGGACCCGGGCGGAGTTTGATAACCTTGTTCGTCTGTAGAGAACACCACAGCCCATAGCAGGATACCCGGTTTTGGGGGGTAACGGATCAACCCTGCTAGTGGGGGTGGTGGCCGAGCGGGAGGCGTTGTACTTAGAGGGGCTGGGAACAGGGGCGGACAAACCCACTAAACAACCAGCACACATCCCAATAAGACAACACAAAATAGTCCAAGCGTGAGGTGTCAGGAATAGTTGGGGGAGCCCAGGGGAAAGAGACCCACTGGAACCTCACTACGAGGCTCTACAGCAATACAGACGGTGCTGGGGCAGTATCAGTGACAGGAGTTGAGGCACTTTTACTGTAGCAGCCAGCATACGGGGGTTGCAGGACTGCTAGACAGAAAAATGGCAGACCACGTTGTTAAGGGAGAAACTGCAGTAGCTCTCATTTTAAAGTATCTGTTAGCCAGAGAAGCGATTGTTGCAAAGATGAAACGGAACGGGTGGAACGCATCACAAACTTTAGAAGATCAAAGAAAGTGGGTAGACGGAGTTAAACGGGACAAAACAAAAGTAATGGGAGTAATATTAGTGACCCAGTTAGCTGGACTAATTGAGGAAGTAAATGCCTCCATGGAGGAGAGACACAAAGAGACAGAACAAATTAAAGTATTACAGGAGAGAGTGAGGGAGTTAGAATACAGAAACAACACTGCGGAGATAACGCAGAGATCAGAGGAAACGGACCCTCGGCGCCCATACGAGTCAGTGCAGAAACATACAGCCACTCCAGCATCAAAAGAAAACATAGACAATTATAATCTAGCGCCAGTCACAAGAGGAGGGACGTTAGCACAACCAAAGGCAACCTATAAGCCTTTTACGCCAGGGGAAAGGCAGCAGATTATGGCATCCCTGGGGAAGTTAAAACCCAGAAGCGCAAACCTAGAATTTTGGGGCGAATTAGATTCGCTCTGGGTAGGACACCAGTTACATTTAAGGGACATACACCAGCTGGTCAGGGCAGCCTGTCCAGCGGATAAATGGAGGTTGGTAGCAGGAGGGCCAGCGGCTCAAGCAGCACAGGACTATAATGGAGGAAGATGGACACATGCCGTTCCTACAACGGCTGAGATAGATGACCAGCAGGCACCCTTTACATTATTCAAGACCGAAGTCCAACGGGTCTTAGGGAATTCCCCCACTAATTGGAGCAGGATCACAAACACTAAACAAGGACGGGGGGAAAGTGCATCGGAATTTGGAGAGAGATTATTCGGGGTATATATGGAATGTTCAGGACGAGACGACGCGGATAGGAGGGACAGGGCTTTTGTTCAGGCATTTAAGGACGGGCTCTCAGAGGCACACCAAGAGATCCTTAAGATGGGGGTGATAGCATCCCAAGACTATGACGAGCTAGTCGAGTGGGCTAGCGGGATAAGAGAAGAGAAGGCTGCCCAAACCAAGCCCAGACGAGAGAGAGTTGTAACCCCCCATAACGGAGATAGGGGGAGAACCGGGTTCAGCTGCTACACATGTGGCCAGCCAGGGCATACGGCTAGATTCTGCAGGGGGGCACCAGTCAAAGGGAAACCTGAGAATGGCGGGCCTCGCTGTGACCACTGCCATAAACCAGGGCACACTGAGGCAACATGTTGGGGGAAGCATGGGAGACCCCAGGACAACTATGGAACAACCCCGGGGGCACCACACTCCCGGAATCCACCAGGGTGACTAGGAGAAACCTTAAGCCAGGGAGATGGCAGAAGAGAGAGGGTTAGTGTAGCCACGCCCACCGAAGACTGTGAATCCCGACAAAAGCCGGTGTCCGTCCACTCCACTTATCGGCCAACATTGGTAAAAATCTCACAACCCGTAGCTCCCATCCAAAACAGGAAAGAGGGGGAGAGAATATACGTAGATGCCGTGGTAGGGGGTAGGGAGTGCCACATGTTAGTAGATACGGGAGCAGCCATATCAGTTACAAACCTACCCCTGCCACTGACCAACAAAAGAATACACATAACCGGGGTAGGAGGGGAGAGAATACCCGCCTATCTTAGTGAAACCACACTAGTAGAAATCAACCACAAGTACATTCCAATGCAATTTTACGTTTGTCAAAATAATGAGGGCACAATCATGGGAAATGACCTAATGAGGGAATACCAGGTACTGATAGATTGTGGGAAAGGAAAACTAATTTGGCCACAACCTGACGGTAGAAAGACCAGGCAAGGGACACTAGCCAACCACCTGGGGACGGTTGGGGTAGCCACTGTCGTGGCCCGAGATTGGGACCAGGAACGAGAAGGGTTCGGAGCCATCTGTGCTTCTATTCCAGAAGCCTGGGCTAGGACGAAATTAGATACCGGACTAACCGACACAGAACCGATAAAAGTCCCAGGACCAGAGCACAAGCCCCACAGACAATACCCTATCAAAAAGGAAGCGAAAGGGGCAGTGGTAGAAATAGTCAAAGGTTTAATAGAAAAAGGAATCCTCAGGGAAACCACCAGTACCACCAATTCCCCCACATGGCCAGTCATCAAACCTGACGGGAGCTACCGGCTCACCATCGATTACACAGGTTTGAACAAGGTAACACCTAAATTACACCCCATTGTGGCAAACCCCTCGACTATTTTAAACGGATTGGCACAAGACCACAAAATTTTCACGGTACTAGATATCGCAAATGGATTCTGGTCCCTTCCACTAGACCCAGAATCCCAAGACAAATTTGCTTTCACTGTGGGAGAAAAACAGTACACATGGACCCGTCTCCCACAAGGATTTCATAACAGTCCTGCCATATTCCACAGAACGATGAGCGACATCCTAAGTAGGGTGAAATTGCATGAGGACAATACAGTTCTCCAATATGTGGACGATGTCTTAATAGCGTCCAAAACAGAACAAGGGCACAAGGCAGCCCTGTATGCAGTACTAAAAGAATTGGCAAAAGCCGGGCTGAAAATAAGCCCACATAAGGCACAAATTGCGAAACCCCAGGTCCTGTACTTAGGACACCTAATTTCCCAGGGAGTTAAAAACATGCCCGCAGATCGCAAAACCGCGATTAAAGAAATGCCACGACCAGTCACAATAAGAGGGGTCCGGAAAGTTTTAGGACTATTCAATTATAGCAGGAGTTTTATCCCTGACTTTGCACGGATCGCGGAACCAATTCAGAGATTAGTAAAGGGAGGAAAGCCAGCCCTGGAAAGGATAGAGTGGGGACAAGAGCAAGAGACAGCATACGCAGAACTGAAAGCAAGGTTAGTTTCAGCCCCTGGTTTGGGATTGCCCGATGGAAGCAAAAAGTTTCACATCTTCTGCGACAACCGGGACGGCTTCTATTCTGCCGTAGTGGCACAGACTCATGGAGATAGAAAGAGACCCGTAGGGTATTATTCAACGGCTGAGGGACCAGTAGTCACCGGGATGCCCAGGTGCATAGCCGCCCTAGACTGTGCAGCATGGGCTGTAGGGATAAGTGAGCCCATTGTCATGACAGGAGATATTGTACTACACACAAAACATACATTGGTAGAGATGCTAAACACGGGCAAACTTAAAACAGTCTCCAATATAAGGAGGGCAAGGTGGGAGGCCACTCTCCTACCGCCTAACAAGTCAGTCACGATCGTAAGGGACACGGGAGAAAATCCCGCGGAAGGGATTTTAGATATTGGGGAGGCACACAGCTGTGGAGAAACTGACAAAAATGACGAGGAAGGAAAGATTAGAGATGAACCCCTTCCAACAGCAGATAAGACCGTCTATGTGGATGGGTCCCGCAAATATGTATCCGGATCCCCAAGGACAGGGTGGGCAGTAGTGGACCAGAACCTGGAAACCCTAGAATCAGGAAGGATCGACGGGGGTCAGTCCGCTCAGGTAGCAGAATTAGTTGCCCTCACCCAAGCCCTAAGATTAGCAGCAGGAAAAACAGTCAATGTGTATACAGACAGCCAATACGCATTTGGTGTGATCCACGATTACATGCCAGCATGGGGGAGAAGGGGATTCATCACAACAGGAGGTACCCCCATTAAACACCAACAGCAGATAAGAGCACTGCTAGCAGCTAGTGAACAACCGACAAAGGCCGCAGTAATTAAAATAAAAGCCCACCAGCGGGAACCTGGGAGGGACACCCCGGGGTGGATTCACTTCAAAGGGAATCAAGCCGCAGACGCAGCGGCACGGCAAGCACTAGAAAACAGTGACATTAAAAGCATGCCCCTTGCAGCAATAACGATAGAACAGGAAGAGATTGACATACAGAAATTACATGGGGACATTACACAGCAAGAACGAGACAGGTGGGAGGAGCTGGGCGCAGTTAAAGGGACTGACGGGGTTTGGAGAAAAGATAACCGAGTATTGGCACCAGGATGTATCCAGAACACATTACTGGAACTACACCACGGGCTTCCCCATACAGGCAGGGATGCAATGATACAGAGCCTGGGGAGAGAGTGGTGGTGGAAAGGATTGGGACGAGATGTGGCCACATACTGCCGCAGATGCACTATATGTGCCCAGCACAACCCCGGGAAGCCCATAAAGGTAAAGATGGGACACCAACCCAGACCAAAGGGACCCTGGGAACAGATACAAATGGACTTCATCGGACCACTGCCCCCCTCTCACGGGAAAACATACTGCCTGGTAATAGTAGACCAATTCACCAGGTGGGTGGAGGCATTCCCCACAACCAATTGTACAGCCCTAACAGTAGCCAAGATATTGGCAGCAGAAGTCATTCCCCGGTGGGGGATGCCGATTCAAGCTGATTCGGACCAGGGAACACACTTCACAGGAAAGGTTCTGAAAAACATTTGCCAACTATTAGGAATAAAACAAAAATTTCACATCCCCTATCACCCACAAAGTTCCGGGATGGTGGAGAGGATGAATCGGACTCTAAAAACAACAATGGCAAAGGCAATGCAATCCTCAGGTAGAAATTGGACAGAAGTCCTACCTGCAGTCCTGATGAGGCTTAGGGCGACCACAAATCGAACTACCGGCTTGACTCCATACGAGCTGATGACCGGGCGAGCAATGCACTTGCCCGAAAACATTATTACAGGCTGGACAGATGTGGGTCCGATAAAAGATAGGATCCGACAATACATCCGAGACCTTAGCACCCAATTGAAGGGGATGCGCCGGTCCGTAATTTCTAATCAGGCACAGGTCGACGCAGAGGGGGACTCAGAAATATTACCAGAAGTCCCAAAAGCCGGGAGCCGGGTATTAACAAAAGTGCTTCCTGCAAAACCAGGATTTGCCCCAAGATGGCACGGACCTTACGAGGTCATTATTAGCGGAGATACCTGTGCCTGTATAGATATAAGGGGACAAGGGGTCTGGAAACACTGGACCCAATTAAAACTATATGAGGACAAATAAACTAAAAAAAAATACCGTTTTGCTCATTCAACTTCCACAGGAACCAGGACCAGATCCACTATCAAGACGTCGGAACCAACTACCTTTAATTTGATTGCCTGTTTATTTTTTGTATATACTGTAATTGTAAAATACTGTTGAAAAAAAAAGAGCGATATGGGAACAGGGACATATCTGATAATAACCCTGACCATTGTAAATACACTCCAGCATACGAGGGTTAGGGGAGCAGAACCACCAATCATGGAAGGAAACCTATTCCTGAGAACACACATCCAGATCTATGGGAATAGGACCGCTTGTTACCCCTCAGCGCGATCAGTAAACTCCCTATTCATAGCAACACCAGGGTGGCTCCCACAAGAGTTATTCACTATTGACACATCGGGGGCACCCTGCAAAGAACATATTGGGTACTTTAAGCAAGGGATACAAGGAAGGTGTGTAGAGCTCACTGAGCCGGGAATTCTAAGGGGGACGGGACCCCAACCGGAGGAGACACATGGGAACTACCCACAATGTTTTAAGGGAGAGGGATGGGGGTGCGTGCATGCCTTTGTCCCTAAAAATGATTCGTGCGCTGAGGCACATTGTGCTCTCCAGGAGTGCCGGGTCCGGGAAGGACACTTCACCTGTGACTGCAAGCAACAGAAATGCATTTCAGTCACCGCGGGTAGGCAGCTTATGTGTGGCAAGTGCAACGGCACCCACGTAAGCTCAGCCACAGGGACATATCCATTTGATTCTCACCAAGAAGTACAATCAAGTGGACAGTCCAGGGGGAGGGAAGGTCCCACAAGATGGGGCCATGCGGTCAAACGACCCCGGGGAAATGCATGTTATCGGGTTAAAGACGGGTACGTGTTTTTATTTAAAAATGTATATATGACGGCCACAGACAGGCCTCCAAGGTTCTTTTCCGTAGGGACAATCAGACCTCTCACGGTTCCATGCCCAAGTGAAGGGCATGTCCAGAAACGCATAGTGACCAGGGCCATCAGCGCAGAATTTTGCTCCGACTGGCAGGCCCCTGTCACACTAGGGTCTTCTTTAGGATATGGATTTCTGGGGACACTATCCCTGGGAGGCGCCGCAGGGGTGATCAGTGCCAGTAATAGGAACTTCTTCATATGTGGACTGACCATTTTAGGAAACAACACCCTACAAGCATTAGGCGCAATTGACCAAGAACTCGCAGAACTCAGACTATACACACAACAAACAAGATATGCGGTGGACTATCAGCTAGCCAGACAAGGGGGGGTATGCACCATCATCAAGGACAAATGCATCACATACGTACACGACGAGACACTAAACATAACAGCAGCCATGTCCGGGATACAAAAGCAATTGGATAACTTTAAACAGGGGTTAACAGGGACTGATGGGTGGTTAGGATGGCTGTTTAACACCGTTTGGGGAGCATATATTATGAAGGGATTAATCCTAGTAGTAGCCATCCTGTTCACAGTCTGCCTTGGCCTAACCTGTATTAAAGTGATATGTGCAAATATTACATCAAGAATGCTACCCACTGCCAGTATCCAGATGCAAGAACTTAACAACGACCCAGAAGAGGAGGAACAACGGCAAGGACAACAGCTGTACAAATCACTGTTCCTCTGAAGGTCGCCCATGGGGGGTCAGCCATGAATGGCACCCCCTGGACGAGAGGAGGGACTGAAGGAGGAAATTTTCCAGAAAACCATATTTGTATCATCAAACATATTTTTATTGGACTAATTGGCACCACTCATAACGGGCCAACAATGCAGAGGGGCACCCCCGGATGGATATTCGATCGGGTCTCCCCCTGCACAGCTGAGAGACTCACGAATTTCAGAAACTGCGGGAGATCCCTAATCTGCCTAGCAACAGCCTGTAGCTGCATTTTAAACTGGTCGAGGACGATCAAGACCCCTATGAAACGAGCCATAGAGTGGGTTATCAAAACCAAGCTATCACTGAAACATTACTAATTCGGCCAAGGCAGACATAAAAATCTGATAAACCAAGATATAAGAATAAAAGGTTAGAATGAAGTACTCCAGACATCCAACAAGACAGGATAACATTAACACTCAATCTCACAAGCAGGAAACACAGACACGGGACAATAGGATCAAATTCAAATAAGGGGACACATAGAGATGATAATGGGAAACGCATTTAGACACCGGGGCAGGACCAAGTAATCCCATTAACACGAACACACACCATACAAATGCAAATTGACAAGCCTCCCAGAGAACTTCCCGACCTGACAGACCACTTTATACATATTGTAAAAAGATGCATAATCAAATGTTCCCGCTCAAATTTGGAGCCCTATAAAGATCCAGGGCTGATGTAATCCAATTGAGATCAACGTGGCCAAGCCACTGTTTCTGAGCTGGCTACGGGGGTCTCCCTAGGATCCTAGTAAATTGTACAATAAAGACACGCTTTGAACCTTGATTTGCGACTCGGCTCCTATTCTGTGCTGGTAAGGGATTTTTCCCTACAACACTACAGTGCAGAAGTAGGTCATTCAGCCCATCGAGCCTGCATCGACTCTCCCACCCAGGCCCTACCCCCGTAACCCCACGTACTTACGTTACTAATCCCTCTAACCTACACGTTAGGACCCTAAGGGGCTATTTAGCATGGCCACCTAACCCACACATCTTTGGACTGTGGGAGGAAACCAGAGCACCTGGGAGGAACCCTCACAGACACGGGGAGAATGTGCAAACTCCACACAGACAGTCACCCGAGGCCAGAGTTGAACCCTGGTTCCTGGCGCTGTGAGGCAGCAGTGCTAACCACTGTACCACCATGTCGCCCCATTCATTCACATCATGCAATCCATTCCAAGTTTAAATTCACTGGTTTGCATAGGAACACTGCTCTTTGATGTAAACATGAGCTAAATGCAATAGGAAAGTTAGAAATCTAACAACTCTTTATTGTGCAGCTCCTCCCTCGCCAGACAACCTTACATCATTGACATTCTTTTCCCTCTATACCATTCAGCTCCAGTGACAAATTCCTCCTTCTACACTGCCCACAACTCTTCATTTTTGACTCATTCCTTCCTCTTAGAAGGAAAAGCTACTCATTTGCTCAGTGTAACTAGACCCTAATCATCGTGGCTCCCAAAATCCACTCACATACAGTGAATTCTTTGGGTACTAGGTAATTAATAGCAGCTTGCATAGATTGGATGATCTGAGGCTGGTATCCTTAGAGGAGTAAAGGCAATTTGACAAAGGACTTTCAAAATCATGAGGAGTCTGGATATAGCAGACAATGTTCCCATTGACGAACGGCCGAGAACCAAAAGGCCCCTCCCCCAACCCACCCACCCACGGCGGGTTCACCGGTGATGGGATGGGTGAACCATGCAAAATACCATACACATCACGGGGACTGGAAGATCCCCCTGGCGGCCAATGGCAAGCTGCCTCCACTGCTGGAAAACATGCTGCAGGGGAGCTGGAAAATCCAACACAAAGAAAAACAGAATGTCTATTAATTTACATTGTTGAAATCAATGGCGGCACAGTGGTTAGCACTGCTGTCTCTCACCGCCAGGGAGCCGGGTTCAATTCCGGTCTTGGCTGACTGTGTGGAGTTTGCACGTTCTCCTCGTATCTACGTGGGTTTCCTCCGGGTTCTCCAGTTTCCTCCCACAGTCCAAAGGTATGCAGGTCAAGTGGATTGGCCATGGTAAATGCGCAGGATTACGGGGATAGAGTGGGCCTGGGTACGATGCTCTTTCGGAGAATCTGTGCAAACCCGATGGGCTGAATGGCCTCTTTCTGCACTTTAGGGTTTCTATGGTTCTAACTAAATTGCTGCTTTTTAAAAATATATCCAATTCAATTCAATCAAAGTCCAATTCAAAGTTTCAGCAACTGAGACATTCCAGATCCAAGTTGACAAGACAGGCTTCCCACTTCCTGCCTTGGGCTTGATCGACATGATCCAAGCTGATTGGAAAAGGCATTGCACCTTCTCCAAGGCTTGAACTCATTTGCACCTTAGCCAAAAGGCCGAGATGCCGCTTTAAAAAATTGCTTTAAATGAAGCCTTAATGTAACCTCATGACTTCAACCAAGTGCAGGACGTTGATACTACACTTGATCTTAGCCAAAAGGCCGAGAAGCTTTTACTCCATCATCAGAACACCGCTAACCTGGACCCTGCCATAACCTCACTTGTAAAGTGATGCAAAAATTACAAGAAGCCAACACATCCTCATCAGTCTTTCATTTCATTCACTCACTTTGTGACCAGCATCTCAGTACAGATAGCTCAAATACAAGCCAACTGGGATTTGGAAAACAGCCATCAACTGGGAAACCTTAGAGGTAACTTTTGTGGTTGACATGACTGTTATATGCTGCAAATTCATTGGAAAGTAATGAAAATATAGTTTTGGCTGAGTGGTACAGTACTTCAAGGATACAACACACAAGATGCCAGCTTTTGAATTTGAACTCAATAGTTTCAATGCCTATGGTATAGAGATTTGAGTTGTTAAGTCAACGGTACTCTTACAGAGCGAATGGAAACATTGCTGCTCCTTCTGGCTCCACATTAACACAAGTAAAAGAAAATAAGTGAAACTTTCCTTGGTAGCCTCCAGCAATGCCCTTAAGAACTTATGTGGACCCAGGAAAATTTGATCAAGGTCTACAAAAAAAAGATGGGTTTTCTGCTAATCTGCTTAGTTAATGAATTCTTGAAAATCACCAGGGGAGAAATGGAACAGCACCATGACCCTGTATTGGGTGCGAGTTGAGTGTACACAAACCTGGTCTCTGCCAAATATGCATCAATTGCCAACTTGTCAGGTGCCAATTTGGCAATGGGGTCCGAGAACAGACATGAGGGCCCAATGCCTACTTAAGGCAGGCTTCTTGAACATTTGGCCGAGGAGGAGGAGATTGGGCATGGGACACACATCTCTCACTCAATAAGAAGGGGTGACAAGCTCAATCTGATAATTGCCCAAAATTCAATGTTGTTACTGCGTCACCAACTAGGCAGAAATCAGCAGAAATTCATCTTTTTATTTTTTGGTTGGAAGACAAATGTCACCCCCACAACGCCACGCTCCAGTTAAACTGAAAAGCAGTATTCAGGAACTGCCAACAACTCTTCCAAAATTCCACAAATGCCTTCTAGTGGGTTCAATAAAACAAAAGTCTCTTTAAAAGGCACTGTCTTTGCTCAATAACAAGATGGCTAATTTATCAAAAGGGAAAGCATACTAAATGAGGTGTTGGGTGAATACCTAATTTTAAAACGTGGAAATAAGTCTTTGGAAAGCCAGTAAAATGCAATAATATTAAACTGTAATATTGAAGAATATTAAAAGTAACACTGATCTGTACGTCACTGAATCCCTAGCAAGATCTACAGAAGGAAGCAACACATACGGAGTGGCAGTGGGCAGATGTAAAATGCGGGTCAGATTTTTAAAATGCTTTTAAGATATAAACTCATCAGGACGGCAAAAGGAAAACTGTGTTCCATTGAGCAGAAGCCAGATTCAGTCATCAATGACGTTCCTCACACATTTTTGGGATGTGAAGGAACAGACAGAAGACTTTCAAATGACTTCTAGTCACCGAAGTCTCCTTAGAATATGTTGTTATTGACACCCCCAGTCATGTATAATTTAATCCTCTTCACAGAACAGCTTCAAAAAGGAATGGTAATTCAGCCAGACATAGATAAATAATCACGTCAATGTTGTACAAAAATATATAATTTATCCTAGACATAGCCGTAATAGATACTTATGGAAGAGGTTCTGCAAACATTATTGCCTATTTTTGAGGAGGAACAAACCTTTCTGAAGCACTGTCTGCACACAGGCCTCACACACGCCGTGTCTCACACAGGCCTCACACGCGCCGTCTCTCTCACTCAGGCCTCACACGCGCCGTCTCTCTCACTCAGGCCTCACACGCGCCGTCTCTCTCACTCAGGCCTCACACGCGCCGTCTCTCTCACTCAGGCCTCACACGCGCCGTCTCTCTCACTCAGGCCTCACACGCGCCGTCTCTCTCACTCAGGCCTCACACGCGCCGTCTCTCTCACTCAGGCCTCACACGCGCCGTCTCTCTCACTCAGGCCTCACACGCGCCGTCTCTCTCACTCAGGCCTCACACGCGCCGTCTCTCTCACTCAGGCCTCACACGCGCCGTCTCTCTCACTCAGGCCTCACACACGCCGTGTCTCTCACAGGCCTCACACACGCCGTGTCTCTCACAGGCCTCACACACGCCGTGTCTCTCACAGGCCTCACACACGCCGTGTCTCTCACAGGCCTCACACACGCCGTGTCTCTCACAGGCCTCACACACGCCGTGTCTCTCACAGGCCTCACACACGCCGTGTCTCTCACAGGCCTCACACACGCCGTGTCTCTCACAGGCCTCACACACGCCGTGTCTCTCACAGGCCTCACACACGCCGTGTCTCTCACAGGCCTCACACACGCCGTGTCTCTCACAGGCCTCACACACGCCGTGTCTCTCACAGGCCTCACACACGCCGTGTCTTGCACAGGCTTCAAACATGTCGAGCCTTGCACAGGCTTCAAACATGCCGTGCCTTGCACAGGCTTCAAATATGCCCTGCCTTGCACAGGCTTCAAATATGCCATGTCTCACACAGGCCTCAATCACGTTAGGTTGCACACAGGCCTAAAACACACCGCGTCTCGCACTGGCCTCAAACACGCTGTGCCTTGCACAGGCTTCAAACACGCAGTGCCTTGCACAGGCCTCAATCATGTTAGGTTTCGCACAGGCCTCAAACATGCCATATCTCACACGGGCTTTAAAAATACACTGCGCCTCAGACAGGCCCCCAAAACACACCACGTTCTACGCAGGCCACCAAAACACATTGCTTCTCACACATGCCTTAAATTCATTGCATATAGATCTCAAACATACTATATCACACAAAGACTTTAAGCATGCTGTGACATACAAGGGCTTCAAATATGCTGCACTGCATATAGGCCTCAAACACACTGCACCATACAAGCCTGTGACCAGTACAGGAGGTCACCAAAACCAGGCACTTTTGCAAAGCATGTCGAGTAATGTCATTATGCTCGGGCATGTTGCTCTCATGTACACAATAATGGCAACCCATACGGAGATTCCACGCTGTTAGAGAGTGAACAGGGGGTAAACTGGGAAAACAAACCAATTCTTTGCATCTCCATCACATGGAGGGTGCTGCAGATGGGTAAAGGAACCAGCCCAGGGCCCGGCCAGTGCTTTAAAGTGAGTAGACTAAAGGTCAAGGTAGTGGATGGTAGTCACATCAATGGTCACAGGTGGGCTAAATACCAGACTATCCAGTACTAAACCAGATATCCGGCCAACCCATACAAGCCTCAAACACCTTGCATTGCAAACATGCTGTACTGCAATGACATCTCAAATATAAAGTTGCAAGCACAATCATTTAAGACTGAGAGGAGGATGTTACTTCACAGAAGGAATAATTTAAGACTAGGGATATAATAATACTGATCCGAAATAGTCTTGTATACCTTAAAATGGAACACCAAAAAACTGGGAAATAAGAATACTTGGGGGGAGGGGGTTCTTTCTAGAGTGGTTGGGGAGGGTTACATTAACATGGCAGGGGGTGCGAATCCAAGATTCAGAGCAGGAGGAATCAAGAATAAGAGAAAAAGACAGCAAGGAGAATTAAAAAAGGAAGCGAAATCAAGGGCCAGGATCAGATAAGGACACAGTAAAAAAAATCGTAGGGATGAGACAGGGAACGTTAAAAGGACTAGCCTCAAGGTTTTGTACCTGAACGCATAGAGCATTCAAAACAAAATGGATGAATTACTTGTGCAGATAGATGTAAAGGGGTACGATATATTTGAGATTATAGAGACATGACTCCAACATGCCCAAGAATAGGAACAAGTATTAAGGGCTTTTCAGTGTTTAGGAAGTACAGACAGAAAGGAAAAGGTGGTGGAGTTACATTGTTGATTAAAGAAGTTGATTAAAGAAGATATTGATACAATATTGTGGAAAGATATTAACACAGACGATGTGGAATCTGTATGGGTCGAGTTAAGAAACACCAAGAGGCAAAAAACATTTGTGGAGTGGTATACAGACCACCAAACTGTAGTGATAATGTTGAGAATACCATTAGACAAGAGATGCATGTGTTAAAGGAACATCTGTGATTATGGGTGACTTTAATCTGCATATAGAGTGAGTCAAATCAGTCACAGTATAACAGGGGAGGAATTTCTGGAGTGTATATTGGATGGTTTTCTGGAGGCAT
Source organism: Mustelus asterias (assembly GCF_964213995.1). NCBI lineage: Eukaryota > Metazoa > Chordata > Chondrichthyes > Carcharhiniformes > Triakidae > Mustelus > Mustelus asterias. Next base: position 66,062,792 of record NC_135812.1, read on the forward strand.
TCAAAGAATGAATAGATGAACTGCAAAAGTTGTTTGTTCCTATTTGGCACACAAGTGGAAAGGGAACTGTGGCCAAACCATGGCTTGCAAGGAAAATTATAGATCGTATCATATTCAAAGAAGAAGCATACAAATTAGCAAGAAAAAGCAATAGACCCGAGGATTGGGAGCGGTTTAAAATTCAGCAAAGGTGGACCAAGAAATTTATTAAAGGAAAAATAGAATATAAAAATAAGCTAGCGGGGAACATAAAAACTGACTATAAAAGTTTCTATGGGTATGTAAAGAGAAAAGGTTAACAAAAATGAATGTAGGCAGAAACAGGGGAATTCATAATGGGGAACAAAGAAATGGCTGAGGAACTAAATTCATACTTTGCCTCTGTCATTCACAAAGGAAGACATGAATAATATACTGGAAATTCTGAGAAACACAGGTTTTAATGAGGAGCTGAAGGGAATCAGTATTAGTAGAGAAATGGTTTTGGGGAAATTAAAGGGATTAGAGGTGGATAAATCTCCGGGGCTTGATAATCTTCATCCCATTACGTACCAATGATTTGGGAGAGGGAACTAAATGTATTATCTCCAAATTTGCAGATGATACAAAGTTGGGTAGGAGGGTGAGCTGTGAGTTGAATGCAGAGATACTTCAGTGGAATTTGGACAGGCTGGGTGAATGGGCATATGCAGTATAATGGGAATAAATGTGAGGTTATCCACTTTGGTAGCAATAATAAGGCAGATTATTATATTAATGGGTGTAAATTGAGAGAGGTGAATATTCAGCGAGACCTTGATATCCTCGTGCATCAGTCACTGAAAGCAAGCACACAGGTACAGCAGGCAGTAAAGGAATCAAATGGTATGTTGGCCTTCATAACAAGAGGATTTGAGTATTGGAATGGGGATGTTTTACTGCAATTGTATAGTGCGTTGGTGAGGCCACATGAGGAGTTTAAGTGTCCTTATCTGAGAAAGGATGTCTTGCTATACAGGGAATGCAGCAAAGGTTTATCAGTCCGATTTCTGGGAAGACAGGACTGTCATATGAGGAGAGACTAAGTCGATTAGAATTGTATTCATTGGAGTTAAGAAGAGTGAGCGGGGATCTCATAGAAACTTATAAAGTTCTAACAGGGTTAGACAGAACGTTCCTGATGCTTGTGGAGTCCAGAACTAAAGGTCATAGTTTGAGGATAAAGGGTAAACCTTTTAGAACTGAGGTGAGGAGAAATTTCTTCACCCAGAGGGTGGTGAATGTGTGGAATTCATGACCACAGAAAGTAGTTGAGGCCAAAACATTGTGTGATTTCAAGAAGGAATTAGATATAGCTCTCAGGGCTAAAGGATCAAGGTATATGGGGGGGTGGGGCAGGATAGGGATACTGAATTTAATGATCAGCCATGACCATAATAAATGGCGGAGTGGGCTTGAAGGGCCAAATGGTCTACTCCTGCTTCTACTTTCTACATATGGTCCGAACTGCTTTTTCCTATTGGGTCAAAGGGTTGTGAATCTTTGGATTCTCTACCCCAGAGGATTGTGGATGCTCCATTGTTGAATACACTGAAGGCTGGGGACAGATGAATTTTTGGTCCCTCATAGAATTAAGGGACATGAGGATCAGGCAAGGTAATGGAGTTGAACCCCAAGATCAGCCATGATCAGCTGAACAGCAGAGCAGGCTCGATGGTACATGGTCTACTCCTGCTCCTATTTCTTATGTTCACAGGGCCCGAGAAATTAACTGTCTTTGTGATAGCTGGAAGAGGTTTGGGCAGGGGTTAAATTTTAAAATCAACCCACCAGTTTTATGGCAGTGGGATACAAGGTGTACAGTCTCACTGAGAGGATCCTCCAATGATGTTTCTACCGACTTCAGGCAAGAGTCAGAATCTCTGACCCCTGCTTGAATCTTTAGATAAGATCAGGAATACGTTTTGCCCACAGCACTCACTGCTCACAGATTGCACATTCCACAGGAGACAAAGGAAGAACAACAGAAACAGACAGAAAATCAGGAAAAAAAACTAATCCACCAGCAGACACAGTTGAGGATGAGTTATGGTGAACTTTAATATTCTTTAACCTGTAGATCTGCTTCGCTGGGGTGGGGGTGGATTGCTGCTGATAGAACAGGCTATCAGGTCCTGTCATTCAGCGAGATTATGATTGATCTGCGGTCCAACTCTACATACCCGCCTTTATTGCATTTCCTTCAATATCTTCGGTTAACAAAAATGTCTCAATCTCAGCTTTAAATTTAACAATTGATTAAGCATCAACTATCACGTGTTCCTGAATGTTATTCCAAGAAGGTCCCTAAATTTTAGACTATGTCCCCTTGTCTTAAAATAGCTTCCCTTTGTCTGTTGACCTCCATATCTTGAAAACCGCCATCCATTAGCCTCTTAACCTTCTAAATTCCAGGGATTACAACCTTAGTCTGGGCAATCTCTCCAGGTACCAGTCTATTCAATCAATGCTCCACTCCCTCCAGGGCAATAAAATGTTCAAAACGGCTTACAGTAATTAGGGCTTTGCGCGACTTCTACCTTCCTGCATTCTCACCCTCCAGATATAAAGGCTACTATAGCATTAACCTTTCTGATTATTTTTTGTCACCATTCATGGCACTTTAAGAATCCATGGATAAAACTGGATGTAGTGTTACAGTTGTAGCTCGGGTGTAAAGAAAGATCAACTTAATATAATGCAGGTACTTTTCCAGCATGGTGCCCATGGAAGACTGGTGAAGATGTATCAAATGGAACAATGGCCATGGGTTTACAACTAGACCTGCATGTGCAATTACATTAAGGGGATTGAAAACACAGTGAATGGCAAAACTTGTAACAAAATGTTTATACAATTCACGTGTGGACATAGTGATGTCAATTTTCAGATCATAATGCCAAGAATAAATATGGCAAAAATAAAGTTATTATTGGCCCTGAGATTGGAAAAATTTTGGCCCACACAATTAAATGCATTATAGATAAGCCTAAAGCAATATTTAATATTCAGTACATTGGTTGGCACGTGAATAAAAGTTCAATTGGAAACTATAAGAGTAACAGCCCTTTGCACAGATCAGTGTGTATTAATCCATTCAGGAACAGTAACTGCACTTATTCACTGGACGGGAAAGACTTTGGGGCATTTTAGAGAACCTTCATGAATGTGAATTCTTCATTTCAAAGAGAGTCTCACTTCATTATACATCCTCTTAAATTACAAATAAAACTTATGTATAATTCTTGTTCATTTTAGAGCACTTGTTGGCTTACAGATTTTTTTGGGGTTTTATATATCTCTACTTAAATCGAGAGCACTAGTGACACTAGTTGGGAGGAGGCACCATGTTTCACATATGGTTGAGGAGGAAATGATTAAACATTGAACTTATTTTTAATGGGGGGGGGGGGAGGAGGAGGAGTGGCAATACTGTGCCTTTAAGAAATGTATTTAAGCCATGATCTTGTGCAGGTTCTGTTGTAGCAGTTTAATTCACTCTTTAGCCACGGTGTCTACCGGCATCCAGTATTGTTACTGCAGCAGCATAATTGCTTCTCATGGCAAGAATATTGGTTTTAATCTGAACTAATGCTGTTCTGCTGTTTTCCCTTGCAGATTTTGCAAAGTGGGGCTTGATTGGGATGATTGACAGGAATGGTCATGTAATGGGGAAGTTGGATTTACACAGAATATTCAAGCTTAGATGCTGTTTTTGGAGTTGAGAGAGAGCAGTGTCTCTCTTTTCCCCTCTGTGGAGTTGGATACTGGAATCTGCCAGGAGATAAGTTTCTTTCTTGAAGATTCTGCTGTATAAGAGCGGATCTTTCTCTGAAAATTGCTGTTTGGATATCTGTCCAAATGTAGCATCACGAGAGCATCTTTTGTTTCTGTGCTAACTGGTTCTACAGAATGGATTTATGTTTATGGGATATTGCTTTAAATTGGAACAGAGATAGCTAGTTGTTGAGGATTATGCTTTGCCATGTCCAACTATTTTAATTGGTAAATATTATGCTAATTATTTTTGTTATATTCTAACTGTGTTCCTGTTTTGATACAAGCTTCCGAGTGAATCATTTGAATCATACATGGAGTGAAACACCTCATGCTCACCCTAATGCCAAATTCAAATGCAAAAGTTGGAATCTAGGCTAACTACATAATGTGTGCGTGTGTGCATGCGTGCGTGTCCGCCTGCGTGCATGCGTGGTGTCTTGGCAGATGTCCTTCCCCAAAGGACGTTAGTGAATTGGCTGGGTTTTTACAACATTTGACAATAGTTGATGTGACGATCTTAATAAAATCAAGATTTTATTAACCAAATTTAAATTTCACTCATTGCTATGATGGAATTTGAACCCTGGTCCTCTGGATTATCACCCAATGACATTACCACTATGCTGGGTTAGTAACTATATGCCTCACTAATGACTAATAACACCTTCCGGACCATTCTTAAGATGATGGCATCAGACCAACTGCTATAATTAACAGGTTGGCCCACCACCTGCAAATTATTCAAAGATGGCCGATATGATGCTCCAAGTACAGGCGCCATTACTTGTAACAATAATGGCCTGGATTTACTCAGCAGCAAACCAACAGCGTTATTCTTACAGAAAGCCGCCCACAGGGACCTGGTTATTTCTGCGGCCTGGGATTTCCCACCTTGCCGGCTGAAGTTTAAATCTGGCGCCAGGTTAAGGGGGCGTCTTGGCACTGAAGCAACAGCAGTGATCTCAGCAAGGTGGTTGATAGCCAATAGCATTCATATACACAAAACCTGTAAGTTAAAAGCACTTAATATCCTATCAATTTTAATTTACATGATCAAATAGCAAAAATAAATGTATGACAGAATTAAGATAGAAGCTGAAGACCCCTTGGGCAGTTCTGGCACAGTCCAGGAGCAAACTGGCACTGTCCACTGGGGACAGCAATCGGTGGGGGGTGGGGTGGTCACGGACACCAAGTGCCACGTCGCACTTGGAGCGATGGGAGGGGGAAGGAGGACGATGATTGGGCCTTGTCATTGGCGTAGTGGGGGGGTTCGGGGCCAGCAATCAGAGGCCAGCAATTGGGGGCCACTGCGCATGTGCTGATCTCCGTACAGACAGATCGGCGCATGCGCAGTGGCCCGTTCAGTGCTCTGCTGCTGAACAGGCCCCGCTCCCTACTTACCAGAGGGAATCACGCTGTGGCACTCTGCAGTGCACAGAGTATCAGAGATTCGTTCAGGTATGTACGCCCACAAAATGGGGCATACATACATAAGTCTCCCGTTTTCCCTTCAATTTTTTTGGGGAGAATCCCATCCATAGTATTTTCTTTTCCGGGGCAGTGAGGCTGTTTGACAGTAATCATCAAGTTAGTGCACTATTATAAACAGAGTTCACCTGATTCAACAAGGTGCAACTTTTCCGAGGGCTTTTACGACACGACTAATGGCATCAGAGTGGCTAATTCACCTATCCTACGCATCTTTGGACATTAAAGGTGATTTAGCATAGCCAATCCACCTAACCTGCACATCTTTCGGACTGTGGGGGGAAATTGGAGCACCCAGAAGAAATCCATGCAGACACGGGGAAAATGGGGAAACTCCACGCAGTCTCTTAAAGCTGGAATTGGACCCAGGTCCCTGGCGCTGAGAGACAGTAGTGCTAACCACTATGCCACCGTGCCGCCCATGCTTCAACTGTCCTTTTCCCTGAAATGCCTTTCCTTTACTCCACCATTTTCTGCCTATTGCTTGGCCATATCCCCACAACTGCAGGTAGCCCTCTAGTAGCCATTGCTTATGCATGAGAGTCAGTGCTGACAACCTAGTCAATATGGGTGGCATCATAACCTTCTTCATGCCTGCCCTCATACTGGTACATGGGCACCTTTTGGGGGGGGGGGGGGGGCATTGGTTAGTAATGAGCAGTGGCCCGATTTACCTGCTGCTGACCGTATGGCCAATTGTAACACTCTTATTACCAAATCCGGCGGCGAGAAAGGCAGTCCAAGGGCAGCATCCTTTCCCAAGCCAACTTGCCCAAGAGTGAGGCACGAATCACTCAAAACCAGTTCCAGTGGCTGGGGCACGGGGTTCGAATACCTGACACCAGATTCCCAAAACAAACGTTACACTCGGAACTTGGTCACGGAAGGAGGCTCCCAGGAGGACAGAGGAAACACTTAAGGGGTGTTCCCAAAGCATTCCTGAAGAGGTCACACATACCCCACCCATTCATGGGAGTTCCTGGCAAAATGGAGAAGGATCATTCGGGAAGGCAGCAAATGCAGAGATTTTGACTGGAAGATGCAGGGGGAAAATCATAAAGTTAAAGTTGATTTTATTAGTGTCACAAGTAGGCTTACATTAACAAGGCAATGAAGTTACTATGAAAATCCCCTAGTCGCCACACTCCGGCACCTGTTCAGGTACACTGAGGGAGAATTTATCATGGCCAATGCACCTAACCAGCACGTCTTTCGGACTGAGGGAGGAAACTGGAGCACCTGGAGGAAACCCACGCAGACACGGGGAGAACGTGCAGACTCTGCACAGATAGTGACCCAAGCCGGGAATTGAACCCGGGCCCCTGGTGCTGTGAGGCAGCGGCGCTAACCAACCACTGTGCCACCGTGCTACACCAGTCAAGGTGTTGGAGGGAGCACACAAACTTCCAAACAGCTCATTTTCCACCCCCTTCAAGCACTACCTGGCTCACATGTGGCAGGAGCTGCAGATTGTGCATTGGGATCATCAGCCATCTCAGAACCCATTGAACTGGACAGGATTAAAGTCATTCTCGACCCTGAGGGACAGTCTAAGAAGATGCCGTATCGGCTGAAATCAAATAATTCAACACGGATTTTAAATCCGTTGGTCATTTATGTTTTCAGTGAGAAAACTCAAAAACAGGTTCAATCTCTGTATCAACAGGAAGAGAACTAAAGCTGTAGTGATGGGTAAAGGAGCTGGAAGGATAGTGCAGAAACGCAGTTTACTGGAAGTGATTTTTAAAAAAGAAAATTTGAGACACCGACGTGAAATGTGAAAAATAACATTAATGAAAATCCACTCGATGTTTACGTTAATAGCTGACAAAACAGCAATGTTTAGTCAGCATAGGGACTGAATCCCGAGGTCATCAACAACACTTGCAGCATTGACTGTGCCACCTAGAGCGTCTGTTACCATGGAAACTTACAGTTCGCTTCCACAGAAATGAAGCGTGACATTTGAAACACAAATGACAGATGTTGCCATTATGGTCTTAAGATCCACGTGCCACTCAGTGACACAGAAATGCTCGGCAATTCTGGTGTATGGCTACTCAGCCTCTCTGATGCCACAAACACTGCCAGGTTGCCGTTGCCAGCTTTGCTGAAATCAGTGGTAACCTGGCAACATGAGGGAGATGGCAGTTGTGCTGCACATCAGCCAACGGCAACACACACTTGGCCCGTGATCCTAACTGCAAAAGAAATCCAAAGCAGCTTCCTATCAGAGGCTGGCGTGCATTCCAGTGACCAGCCTCGCTGAATGAATGAAGCACTCAGACCCACACAGCAGAGGCACAATTTCCTCCAATCTGCATGGATACCACCTCCCCCCGCCCCCCCAAACCCCGTCATTGAGTGAGAGTGTGAAGCGCAGGTACCCTTTTGCAAGCAGCTTTCACACACAACCCTTTAAACACAGAGACTGCTTCTGAGAAAATCATTACACAGCATGAACAGGCCAGTTTCTATAGCAATGGGAACCGAGCAGTACTGGAGAGTCAAATATAAAAAGGCAAAATACTGCAGATGCTGGAATCTGAAATAGAAACAGAAAATGCTGGAGAATCTCAGCAGGTCTGACAGAATCTGTGGAGAGAGAATAGAGCCAACGTTCCAAGTCAGGATGACGCTTCCTCAGAGCTGAGTACTGCAGAGTCACTTGTTAAACATGTCTAGCATGGCCACTTGTCCAGTTTTAGACGAAACAGGCCGGTAGACTGCCCCCTGTCTGATTTGAACTCGGTGCCATTCAGTTTGGTGGGTGTGAAAGTAGATGCCATTCTATCTATTATTATTATTAGGTGCTATGTAGATAGTATCTACAGGGAAACATCTAAAGTCAAAATTATTACTTTTTGGCTTTCATATTGGCCTCACAAAGATCCTCCAGCCAGGCCATAGGGAAGAGAGGGGACATGACTGTAATGATCTAGAGAACATGAACTGACTATCTGTCTGCAAGACCTGAAATGTTAACTCTGTTTCTCTCTCCACTGACACTGCTTGACCTGCAGAGTACTTCCAGTATTTTCTGTTTTTATTTCAAATTCCCTGCATCCACTGTATTCTGTTTTGTGATTGGTTCCACCCAAGGTTCATTACAAGCTGGAAGTGTACAAGCCCCTCCCAAGTTCAGTTAGTCCCAAGCCTCAAGGTTCATTGTGTGCCATGTGTTTTTTAACAATAAAACTTGTGTGCAAATGGGGGTTTATTTTATTTATTAGTGTCACAAGTAGGCTTACATTCACACTGCAATGAAGTCACTGAGAAAATCCCTTAGTCCCTTAGCAGTCCTTGTCAACAAGCTTTTGAGGAATTTGATTTAGTATTGTGAGTCTTGTCCTTCATCCCAAATCAGTACTCAAAACAGATCATAAAATCATAGACTCCTCACAGTGCAGGAGGCCACTCGGCCCATCGAGCCTGCATCAACAACACCCCCACCCAGGTCCCATCCCCATAAGCCCACGTATTTACCCCATTAGTCCCCCTGATACTAAGGGGCAATTTACCATGGCCAATCAACCTAACCTGCAAATCTTTGGAGTGTGGAAGGAAACCGGAGCACCCGGAGGAAACCCACGCAGACACGGGAAGAACATGCAAATTCCACACAGTCACTCAAGGCTGGAATTGAACCCGGGGCTGTGAGGCAGCAGTGCTGACCACTGTGCCACCATGCCTTAATGGCAGAGTTTCATTTACATCTGTTTGAGAAGTCTAAGTAGCATTTGGAAGATAATAGCAATAAAGTGCAAATGGAGTCAAATTTGATCAAAACTCCATCAAATTAGCCAGTCTTTCCAGCAATGAGCCCTAGTCCTGATCAGTTCAGGCAAAAGGGAAAAAGAAATTGCCCAATTTTGAATTCTGTTTGTGAAAGTTATTGGGTTTTTGACCATTGGAGCAATGCCAACATAAGAACAAGTTACTAAAGAACAAACTCTAGTTTATAAAATTGAGTCCAGAATGATATGATTCTTTGGGCATATCCAACAACATAAAGATGATTAATCAGAAGTGGGGATGTTCGCCGATGATTGCACAATGTTCAGCACCATTCGCGACTCCTTAGATACTGAAGCAGTCTATGTTCAAATGCAACAACATCTGGACAATATCCAGGCCTGGGCAACAAATGGCAAGTAACATTCGTGCCACACAAATGCCAGGCAATGACCATCACCAATAAGAGAAACTCTAACCACCGCCCCTTGACATTCAATGGTGTAACCATCACTGAATCTCCCACTTGTTACCATTGACTAGAAACACAACTGGACTCACCACATAAATACAGTGGCTACAAGAGCAGGTCAGAGGCTAGGAATACTGCAGTGATTAACTCACCTCTTGACTCCCCAAACCCTATCCACCATTTACAAGGCACAAGTCAGAGGTGTGACGGAATACTCCCCACTTGCTTGGATGGGTGCAGCTCCAACACCACTCAAGAAGCTTGACACCATCCAGGACAAAGCAACCTACTTAATTGGCACCACATCTACAAACATTTAATCCCTCCACCACCGACGCTCAGTAGCAGCAATGTGTACTATCTACAAGATGCACTGCAACAATTCACCAAAAATCCTTAAGACAACACCTTCCAAACCCATGACCACTTCCATCTAGAAGGACAAGGTCGTGAAATACATGGGAACACCACCACCTGCAAGTTCCCCTCCAAGCCTGACTTGGAAATATATCTGTTCCTTCGCAGTTGCTGGGTTAAAATCCTTGAATTCCCTCCCTAACGGCATTGTGGGTCAACCCACAGAACATGGACTGCAGCGATTCAAGAAGGCAGCTCACCACCACCTTCGAGGGCAACTAGGGATGGGCAATAAATGCTGATGTGGAGATGCCGGCGTTGGACTGGGGTAAACACAGTAAGAAGTTTAACAACACCAGGTTAAAGTCGAACAGGTTTATTTGGTAGCAAAAGCCACACAAGCTTTCGGAGCTCTAAGCCCCTTCTTCAGGTGAGTGGGAATTCTGTTCACAAACAGAGCATATAAAGACACAGACTCAATTTACATGAATAATGGTTGGAATGCGAATACTTACAACTAATCAAGTCTTTAAGAAACAAAACAATGTGAGTGGAGAGAGCTGGCCAGCCATCGACACCCATGTCTCACGAATGGATAATTAAAAATAGATATATATAATTAGTGGACTTGCTCCATTAGACAAGTTGTTGAAAGACAATGGCTGAACATGCAGACTATATGAAAAAGTGCAGTAGTGCCAGACTAACATAAGGCCTTAATGGCAGTGGTCTTAGAATAAAATTGGTAAAGGATCGATGGTGACTACGATGATAGCAACCATATGAGAACCTGAGACAATGCTCCTCTTCTCTGTGTTATGCGTGCTTTTAATAAGTTAATCTGCCATGATGTTACTCCCCCACTCCAAAATTTGGAAATTGAACTTCCAGAATATCTAATGCATGTCTATATGCTTAAAATCTCTACTACAGCCAGCTCAAATGTTAAGTTCCAGGCTGGAGTCCCAGCTGGGACTTCAGATATAACTTAATTTTTTTGAATGTTTGCAAAGAGTTGAATTTATGATGTTTCAGTTGGTGAAGTGAATACGTGATGATTGCTCATTCTGATCGAGTGCCTACTCGCCAAATCCGCTGCATGCTTAGGAAGCCAGGGGGAAACTTAGTGAATTCATAGAGACTTGAAACTCATGAGTCAGATATAATTTGACCATGTCTATTTTTCTTATCCATTGGGCTTGCACTGGTAATCTCATGTATTCCATTCGCACTATTGAATCAGTCTGCAGGTAACAAGTACAGAAAACGAAGTGTTCTGGAACATAGGAAAGGAAGTTATTGGCCTGTGTGCGGTGCGGCGCAGGAACTATATTTTTTAACCGAGTATACACATTGCAAATGAGCAGCATGGTGGCACAGTGGTTAGCACTGCTGCCTCACAGTGCCAGGGACCCGGGTTCGATTCCCGGCTGGGGTCACTGTCTGTGTGGAGTTTGCACATTCGCCCCATGTCTGTTTTGTTTCTCCTCTGGGTGCTCCAGTTTCCTCCCACAGCCCAATACACGTGCTGATTAGGTGCATTGGCCATGCTAAATTCTCCCTCAGTGTAGCCGAACAGGCGCCGGAGTGTGGCGACTAGGGGATTTTCATAGTAACTCCATTGCAGTGTGAATCTAAGCCTACTTGTGACACTAATAAAATAAACTTTAACAAAAGCAGTAAATGAATGGAGGGCAGCTTCACCTATGCTAATTAGATCATTTTACAAATACTCTGACGAAGGGTTGGCTCTATTCTCTCTCCACAGATGCTGTCAGACCGGTTGAGGTTTTCCAGTATGTTCTGTTTTTGATTCAGATCCTAGCAGTGATTTGCTTTTATACAAATGTTACAGTCTGCATTAGCTGCCACTAACAATGGTGTCCATATCAATTATGCAGGCCAAACCATTCAGTATGCATGATGTAAATAGTTGATAAATTATGCCAAAACGTGTTAACTTTCTGAAAGAACAACAAGAGGTAGAAGCAGCAATTCAATCTCACAGCTCTGCCCAAGCCCTGCTCCTGAGATTTATGGCATCAATAGAGCTATTTGATTGAATGACTGCCTTTTAACTTACTGCCAGCCATCTATTATTCATCATGCATTGTGGTAAAATTGACTGTTCTGTAATTACAATATAACCGTTATTAGGGATGAATGTTTGGGCTCTTTCAGAGTATTTGTGAAGCAGAAAGGCTCAGTGCCAGAGTCATGCCCAGTACGTCAGAAAACATCTTCTTTCATTGCCAAACTGGATGGAAACTGGATACAAAGATCTTCCACACTGCTTCCCTCCTTCCTCCCTACCAGGGTGATCAACTCCCAACCAAACCAAGTGACTGCTACAGAGACTGACCATTCGACTGAATTCTTCCCAACAGAACTGCAAGTTGTGAATTTTCTTTTTGATTTAAAAAAAAGACCGCTATCTTTTAGCTCCTCTAAAGGCTACGCTGGTTACGCCAGTGAATAACTGAGCGGATCTGTTAGCTCTGCACAGTGAGGCAATTTAAAAAGCAGCAGTGACACACCCTTACTATCACTGGGCTGGGATGACGTGGAGGTGGGGGCTATATATTATTCACAATCTCAAGATGTCTCAAAGAGTATCATTGCCAGTGATGTATTTTATTTTTCAGTCGCAGTTGCTGTAGTAATCTAGGAAATACAGCAGACAACTTGTGCATAACAAGATCCCACAAACAGCCACGTTGATGACGACCAGGTAACCTGTTGTCGTGATACTAGTCACAGGAGAGAAACTGTCATGGGATCTTGTACATCCACCCATACGCGTAGACCAGGCATCTGAAAATAGGCATCTCCAACAGTGTAGCACTCCCTCAGTACTGCTGTGGTGTGTCAGCCTCGATTACGTGCAAATGAAAAACACTAGCACAGCATTGTGCCATTTTGGAAGGATGTCTATTATTTTGTCTTCATCAGCTACATAACTATGCACCATGAAGTCTCGGAGACCTTGTGATGGGCCATGAAGTCTCAGAGGTGCTGTGATGGACCATGAAATCTTGGAGGTCCTTTTTTCTTTTGCATTTCGCAACAGCCTTTAAAATGGAACATTCGGAACTGCCAACTGCCTAATAAAATATAGCCATGGCACTGGAGAGCTTTCCCTATACATGTCGGAATTTCAAGCCCTGACGAGGTTGAGAACAGAGGTGGACAAGGCCAAAAAACACCAGTCCCTGCTGGCATCACTCCTGCCAATTTTCCCAGTCAGCCTCCAATTTTACCACACAGTAGGGGTGGTTCAACTGCCAGGAGGCAGGTACCCAGTAGTAAGCCGGGGAGGATGGGCAGGATGAGTGCAAGTTGCGGGACAGAACTCCACGCAGGCCTAAAGGCCCTCCCATCCTGCCTGGGTGCCGGTGTGGCCAGTGGTCACCCTCGAGAGGGATTCCTTCCTTCCTACCAGGGTGACCAGCTCTCACTGAGAAATTTAAGGGACAGCTTGTCATGGGGGTTCATACAAACAGGCGGCAACAACTCTCTCCACTATTTTCCTTGCTACAATCCTGCACCTCAACTCCAGCAAATTACCCTGGAGATAGTCTACGGAACAGCTGGATAACTGATCAACCTACACACCTTCAATCCAAAACTAAAATCCCTCCAATTCAGTCACTGAGGTTCAGGATGCAGGTGATGCTTGTGTTTGCAGACACTCAGAAACTGAGCTCAAAGATCATTGTTTACTCCTTCTCTGAAGCATGTTAATTGGATGGGGATCTTGTATCCATGCCAGTTAAGGAGGTGCCACAATCAAAATCCCAAAGAGTGACTGTCTCCTCTAGCTAGGCGGGAGGAGACCCAGATAAAATTCCAGTTCCAATTTCCCACCCCCCCAAAGCAAACATTCTTCCCACCCTCTCCAACTGTGCAGCATTCCCTCAGCACTGCACTGAAGTGTCAGTCTAGAATATGTGCTGGAGTCTCTTGAGCAGAACATGAACTAGGATAAAACGCGAGGAAGCCAGAAAATTGGCATGAGAACCTGCGCCATATGAAATAAAGTACTTAATACCTTAAACAGCTGAGCTATGGGGGAACTGCAAGATATATTATGATGGGAATTCAAAGGTTAATACTGCAAGTTCATGCACTGAGCACAGGACCTCATCTGCCAAGAACACATATCGGGAATGTTGGTGCTCACTCCCAGAGATTCACTCTCCAAGGATTGATGAAAGAATTAATTCACAGAAGTATCCTATCATGAACAGTTTGTGCTGTTAAGTGGGAATCAATACCGTGTAACAATTTGTACATTTACTGAAGACACGCAGACAGCAGGCAACTAATGGGAAGGTTCTGTGGAAATCAATTAGGTCAGTAATTGGAATGGTGCAATAAGTGCTTACCTAGTTAGGAGAACTACGTCGACTTGCAGAGCTTAAAACACAAGTTCTACTCTAATGGGACATGGCATTTATCTTTTCATTTGGAAAGGCATGGACAAGCTTATTTTTGTCCTTATTTTTGATCTAAAAGACATCTTTCAATTAAGTATGTGCAGGAGTATTTGTGAAATTCAATATAGCAGAGGGGCCTAATCAGAAGGCCTCATTCTTGCAATCATATTTATTATTATCTCCTTTTGAACGATAGAGGATTTTAAAAAGGCTGTCCTTAGTGTTACCCTCAGTGATGGATAAATCTCAATTATAACACCAAGTGTCAGCAACTTGGAACATATGCAACTTCACAGGATTGACAGATTCAAGCACCATCATGAGGCCTCAGACTTCATGGTGCATACTACGTAGCTGATGTAGCCAAAATGATAGACATCCTTCCAAAGTGGCACAATGCCGTGCTAGTGTTTTTCATTTGCACATAATCGAGGCTGACACACCACAGCAGTACTGAGGGAGTGCTGCACTGTTGGAGGTGCCTATTTTCCGATGCCTGCTCTACACATATGGGTGAATGTACAAGATCCCATGACAGTTTCTCTCCTGTGACTGGTATCACGACAATAGTCCAAAGAAGTGCGGGTTCAGTTCATTGGTTATGCTCAATTGCCCCTTAGTGTCCCAGGATGTGTACGTTAGAGGGATTAGCGGATTACATGTGTGGGGATAGAGCCTGGGGTAGGATTGTTCTTGATGCAGGCTCGATGGGCCAAATGGCCTCCTTCTGCACTGAAGGGGTGTTATGAACAGATTATGATGTGGAGATGCCGGCGTTGGACTGGGGTAAACACAGTAAGAAGTTTAACAACACCAGGTTAAAGTCCAACAGGTTTATTTGGTAGCAAAAGCCACACAAGCTTTCGAGGCTCTGAGCCCCTTCTTCAGGTGAGTGGGAATTCTGTTCACAAACAGAACTTATAAGACACAGACTCAACACAGACTTTGAGTCTGTGTCTTATAAGTTCTGTTTGTGAACAGAATTCCCACTCACCTGAAGAAGGGGCTCAGAGCCTCGAAAGCTTGTGTGGCTTTTGCTACCAAATAAACCTGTTGGACTTTAACCTGGTGTTGTTAAACTTCTTACTATGAACAGATTACCCAGTCATCATCAACATGGCTGTTTGTGGGATCTTACTGTACGCAGGTTGTCGGCTGTATTGCCTCAAGTACTACAATGACTGGGACTGCAAAAATAAAGTGCATCACTGGCAGTGATGCTCTTTGGGACATCCTGAGATTGTGGATAACATATACGCAATTATTTTTTGCTTTTCATGTTGCAAAGGTGATTAAAATGGAACATTCGGAACTGCCAACTGCCTAATAGCCATGGCACCGGAGCACTTTCCCTATACATATAGATGCCTAAAGAAAGGTGGCAGATCAGGTTGCAGCTTTAGGTTGAAGGAGCGAGGCAGCCCCCATGCACAGCACCTCAAAATCCCCAATTATAGAGATTTTAAAGTTTATTTATTAGTGTCACAAGTAAGCCTATATTAACAATGCAATGAAGTTACTGTGAAAATCCCCTACTCACCACACTCCGGCGCCTGTTCGGGTACACTGAGGGAGAAATTAGCATGGCCAATGCACCTGCCCAGCACATCTTTCGGACTGCGGGAGGAAACCAGAGCACCCGGAGGAAACCCACGCAGACACAGGGAGAATGTGCAAACTCCGCACAGACAGTCACCCAAGCCAGGAATCGAACCCGTGTCCCTGGCGCGGCGAGGTAGCAGCGCTGACCACCTTTGCAGCAGCTGCTTCCCGATGTGGAGTTTCTCTCAACTAGAGTGAGGATCATTGGAGTTCTAAATAATGTGGCCAACTGGGGGAGGTAACGCACCTGTTATGTATTGCAAACCCACTGTGTGGCAACCTTTCCATTCTTTTATCTTTGCTGTTAAAGTGAGCTGACCACTTTCGTGTACGGCAGCAGTGTTTTGCACTGCTCCACCGAAGGGAGTCTCAGCAACAGGGAGAAAACATGCCCTGTATGGGAGAAAAATCTGGCACAGAACTCACAGAAGCAAAACTTGCGAGACAGCTTGGAGAGCATATGGTTAATTCACTACAAATAGAATGGAGCGCAGCTGCTGGCTGGCTGCAGGTTTTTGTGCCCAACAGTTCACAGACTGTGTAATACTGAATCAACCCCCTCTCCATCTCTCTCTCTCTCCATCCCTCAAGATGCACGTATTTCTTCTGGCTTCAATGTACAACAAACACATCACCATAATTATTAGGTTATTCAGAGATGGAGCTCTGAAATAAAATATTTGTCTCCTAAAAGACCTGGAAATGGAATAAATGTCTCTCGGCACTTGTAAATAATTCTGAGTTCCCGCTTGTCCCACTCTATTCAGCTCTGTCACCATAGCAACAACAAACTGCTGAGATTATTTTAGTAACCAGCCTTGCTGTGATTGCTTTTTTTGAGGGGGGCGGCTTTTCTCCCCCCCCCTCGTGTCCTCAAAGCAACTTACTCACCGTAATGGTGCTCTCTTTACTCTGTCTTCGGGTGGGTGACCCTGCTCCGGGACTCTGAGGGAAAGAGAACGGAGCATCAGTAGTCATCCTGTTCCAGGGAAGCGAAACAAACAACAAAAAAGAAAGTCAGGCCTGAACTCTTTTATCACTTCGGCTCACTCGAGGCCAGTCCTGACCCAGCTCTTTCCCAAGTCGCTCGCCCTCCAGGCTGCTGACTTGTGACTCAAACTCGTCGGATCTGGTTGGTGAGACAAACAAGAGCATCCGGAGGTTTCAGTGACCGCCCGAGGCGGACACAGCAAAGGCGAGCGAATCAGTGCATGAATGCCCCAGGGAAGTGGGAAATCATCTCGGGACTCGATACACAGGAACTTTCAACATTCCCCCCCCCCCCGTCCCCTTTCCCCCTGCCCACCCCCCACTCCCCCAATGTGTGCACCCTTCAACAATGCCTGCTTTTTCCCATTAACCCTTTCACTGCCAAACCCACACTCGTTCAGAACATTTATAGCCTTGTGATATATAATCACACGCAGTGCTCCCCCCGGCACCCCGTGCGCCAACGTGAATGGAATATACTGATCAGCCCCCTCGCCCACTCAAATCAGTCAGTGGATTTGTCAACTAATTGGACTGCCTGCTGCCTCCATTTGATTGGAGTTTGGAGAATGGATCCTGGGCAGAAACAAGCATACCCGACGTAAATCTCACACAAATCAACACGGACGTCGTACCGGTGCTCCCAGCTCCACAGGTTATCTTCCTTTTATTATTTTCAACTCTTGAGGATAACAGATGATGATGATGCTTGGATCACATTGGTCAGCCCCTATCACGGTCTCCTTCCACTGAAAGTGGTCATCTTACATTGGGGATGCAGTAATGCCAGAGGTGTCATCTTTCAGGCGTAATGTTCCACACGTACATATGGGACTTCATTCAGCCAGACACAGTTCTCACACCTGAACACGTTTGATTCCCAACCCTTCCTATTTGATACCACGAAGACGCACTACCGCATCTCACTATCACATTTGGTTACATCAATTCTGAAGCACTGATCAGGAATCAGTAAGGAGCTTCCAGTTTTATGTAGCTAAGTATTTACACCAGGCAGCTTTCGCACCCAGTGAACCCTAAGGATGTTCAGTCCTCACCATCTACCATTAAGAGGATATTATTGCTGAAAATAAAGACACATTGCTGAAGCTTTTCATCTTGTACTCATCAGGTCAAATGCAAGGATGTAAAATACACAATTATCACAACAAATTAGACTACAGGAACATACTACAGATTGCTGATTGGTTAACAAGTCAAATCTGATCGGCCAAAACGTTATCATGGAGGAAGCAACAGGAAACTAGGCTCCCCAAGCTCCCGTGTAATTGAAGAAATAGACTGGGCCCCAGTGTACAGATGCACGTCGCTTCAATGTCAATTGTTAGATTTGATTCCCCAATTGGGCAGCATTTGGTCAACAAGCCTGAGTGTGCTAATAGCTACACTAACAACTCATTTAAGATAATCAGTGGAGCTCATAACGTGGCTCACTCACCCTTGCTGGAAGCGACATACATGCATATTCAGGAGTTCATTCTCTGCAAGCAAAAATAATATTTTCAAGCTCTCTACTTATCTGAATTGCCCAGGAGCTCAGAGGAAATGATAATTACCCACTGCTGTCTCTATGGCGATACCTCATCCAGAGTGAACTCGCCAACCAAACAGTAGCCTTTCCTCCTGTATGTGTAAATTGTTGTGATTGTTTAAAATTTGGTATTCCTATGTTTGTCCTGATGAGTGCAAGATAAAAAGCTTCAGCAGCATGTCTCTCTTTTCAGCAATATTCAAATACTACTAATTGACTGAATAAGAATATTAGTAGGGTGAATAAGGCAAAGCTGTTCTCCTGGCAGGATGATCAGGAGTTAAAGGACACTGATTTAAGATAATCACGCCAAGCGCCAGAGGGGAAATCAGCAGATTTGTTTAATGCAGTAAATTATGATACAGGAAGGGATTGCCTAAATGACAGTGGATACAGACACAGTAGCAACTCTCAAAAGGGAATTGAATAATACAGAGAGACGGGGAAAAGATTGCAGGGCTGCAAGGAGCAGGAAGTGGGATGAATTAAATACCTTTTCAATGAGATAGCACAAGCACAATGGACTGACTGATGCAACAGAGAGGGAAGCCATTCAATGTTTTGAAGAATCTGAAGCTGTTGTGTTTATTTTATACTGTGACAGATACTGGCTATCAAGTGATACCCTTTGGGAAATTAAGGATCCCAGACAATGGACAAGGGGCAGTTTGGGCTTGTGTGTGATCTAAAAACACGAGCATCGTGGAGAAGTTACTCTGTCAGTGCTGGTGGAATTATACCCAGTAAGAGTTTTAACAACACCAGGTTAAAGTCCAACAGGTTTATTTGGTAGCAAATACCATTAGCTTTCGGAGCGCTGCTCCTTCGTCAGATGGAGTGGAAATGTGCTCTCAAACAGGGCATACAAAGACACAAAATCAAGTTACAGAATACTGATTAGAATGCAAATCCCTACAGCCAACCAGATCTTAAAGATACAGACAATGTGGGTGGAGGGAGCATTAAGCACAGGTTAAAGAGATGTGTATTATCTCCAGACAGGACAGCCTGCAAGTCCAGGAGGCAAGCTGTGGGGGTTACTGATAATGTGACATAAATCCAACATCCCGGTTTAGGCCGGGATGTTGGATTTATGTCACATTATCAGTAACCCCCACAGCTTGCCTCCTGGACTTGCGGGCTGTCCTGTCTGGAGACAATTCACATCTCTTTAACCTGTGCTTAATGCTCCCTCCATCCACATTGTCTGTATCTTTAAGATCTGGTTGGCTGTAGAGATTCGCATTCTAATCAGTATTCTGTAACTTGATTTTGTGTCTTTGTATGCCCTGTTTGAGAGTACATTTCCACTCCATCTGACGAAGGAGCAGCGCTCCGAAAGCTAATGGTATTTGCTACCAAATAAACCTGTTGGACTTTAACCTGGTGTTGTTAAAACTCTTACTGTGTTCACCCCAGTCCAACGCCGGCATCTCCACATCGGAATTATACCCAGCATACATCATCAGCATTTGAACAAAGGAGAGGAAAGTAGTGTGTGTGCATGCGTTTGTGTGCGGGTGCATGTGTGGCGGAGTGGGGCGGCGGGAGAAAGAGGAGGAAAACCGCGCTTGTTTTTGTATTTTAAAGAGTGAAGCAGGTTTTCCGTCACCTTTACAAAGCTCATTAAGATCCTCGGCCAGGTCCCAGGTCTTGGGGAGAGATCCACTTAGTGACCAATAATGTTTTGTTTAAGGTAATTAAAGTTTAATTTTCAAGATGCTAGTGAAGTGAATAAAGCCACAAGAGTCCACAGGTTTGGGACAATAAAAAATTAGCTTGACTACACAAGTTCAGAAAAATACAATAATTTACAATATCTGCCTTATACTCTAACATTCAGGGAAAGTATGAGGTACATGTCAATTAACAGGCAAACTGTGGTCGGACACAACACACTACACAATTGATGATAGATGCGACCAAAACAGATTCCATGGATTTCTCAACAACACAACCAGATGTTTCTCATGTTGTGAGCCAACAAATCTCACTAAAACTTGGTCTTTCTCACATGGGATCTTTCCCAATCTCCATCTCAAGTCTTGCCTTAGAATTCTCTCCAAAAAAGTTACTCCAATTTGGATGGCTTCAATGATGGTCCAACTCGCAGGATTTCAACTGGATTGCCATGTACACTTTAGACACGAGATCACAAGCACAACTTCAGCTCTTCTGGCCACACCAAGCAGTAATTCACTGCTCCAAAGGGATAGTTCTGCCCAAACGGCCCACAGTATGGAGTCACCTACCTCCAATTGCCTTTATGGATCTTCTCAGCTTTCCTCAAGTCCAGTCTGTTAACTGCAGCTCATGCCATGCTTTTAAAGCTAACTGGGACCTCTTCACATGCCTGTCCTTTATCTATGGGACAATTCCTAGCTGACTAAAAAAAAACCTGACTCAAATTGACGATGCTGTTCACTGAACCTTGAACTGACCTGGTGACCTACCGAAACACTTCAAAAGAGTCCCACCTCTGTTACAAGGCAGGAACAAATGTAACAAGCATTGAAACATCCTGTACTTTAAATGTTAACAGTCTACATAGACTGTTAACCTCCATAGTACACAGAATGAATGGATTTCATAACAAGCTGATGTGATGACATCCCTCACATTACAACTGAAGTACAGGTACAGTAACTGAAATCTAGTTATCCAAAAACAGGCAATGTCTTAAAACCATTGTGAAATGCCACGCTGGTCAAGGTCCAGGGTCTGTTTTAGGTTCAAGGTCTTCATTGTTTGTTTTCCTTCTGCTCAGTTTCCTCCTCTAACCCCCGGTCTTCTTCCATCATGTCTGCTGTGCTTGGATCACGTCTCAGAGCCTCCACATCGTGCTCCTGTTGTGGAGCAAAATCATCCTCCCAGTCTTCTGGGGAAACCATTTCTTTTGACATGGTTCTTCTCCACCAGGCGCCAATCAAATGCAGATGAGTAGATGGCGATGGGACGAGAGAAACACATGACTGCTGGAGAATGCAATGTTGCTACACTCGCGTCAGGGCCACTACCAGTATGTATGGCACTGCCTGGGGAGGGGGAACCGGCTCTTGAGATTACTCCTCAATCGGCAGTTTGACATTTCCAACAAGGACCCAAGGGAGCGTAGGAAGGAAGCATCTACTTTCGAGTTAACCTGGATCCCGGTCTCTTTGCTTCATGATTTTTTATTACAATCAGGATCTTTAGTAGTTTCAGGTAAGGTACAGGTTGGTCATCCAAAATCCCAGAAAATCTGAAATGGGGCACAGTCTCAATCCCAAAGGTGCCAGATTAGGGATATTACAACAACCTCATTCTGGGCTCTTCCTTGCCTTAAAATTTGGGCTGTTGTCCCTTTAAAAAATAAATTCATTGACTCAACTCACGCCGTTTGTAAATAAGGAGATAAGCATTCCTCTCAATGGGCCCATTTAACAGACTAGCTTATGAATGGGAAAAAGGGAATCATTATTCTGCTTCTTAAGTGCCTGCCTCGAGCAGGAAACTACATGGGACCAGACAAAAGCTGCTGTTCTGTTATGGACCTAATGTCGGTTTTAAATTCCGATCGAGGCACTGAAAGAGCACACCAGCTCTTCCCCGCACTGCAATCCTACAGCTTATCTCTCGGAAGCCCAAGATGAACATTGTTGCACTACCTCTGGCCACAGGCTTCAAGGTCCATTGAAATACAAATTGAGGACGCTGCTCTGAATGCACAGTAATAAGCTTTTAGCATAACAATAGTGCACTTCCATAGTCAGAGATCAATTGTACAATATGCTGTGGCTAGATATACTGTACCATAATGGTGCTGCTACCAGTTACAGCCCAACCTTGGTAGCCCGGCAGCTTAAGGGCTAAGTGACACCATCCTTTCCAGAAAGGCCAAGATCCACTAGAAAACATGGGACTGGATTTTACAATCCACCACTCCTTTCACAGTCATCCTCTAACCAATCAGAATACCCCTGCACTGCTCAAGCTATGGGCAAACTCCACAGGCAATATCACCTTTAACAAACTCCTCTCGTCTCCTTGGACCCTGGTCTGGACTTGGTTTCTTCAAGGAGGGGACAACTCTCAAATAGGAATATTATTTAAAACCAGTGTGTACTTGGATGACAGACATTGAAAACCATTGAGTTGAGATTGAGCTGAAGCAGCCAGATATCTCACACACTGAGCTGCAGGCCCAATTATTGCAGCACTTTTTTTTTATTCAGTCATAGCTTGGGTTTCCTCCGGGTGCTCTGGTTTCCTCCCACAGTCCAAAGATGAGCAGGTTAGGTGGATTGACCATGATAACTGCGCAGAGTTACAGGGATAGGGCAGGAGACTGGCATGGGTAAGATGCTCTTTGAGAGTTGGTGCAGACTCAATGGGCTGAATGGCACTGTAAGGATTCCATGGTTCCAAGATTTAGGCTTTACTGACTAGGCCAGTATTTATTGCCTGTTTCTAGCTGCCCTTCAGAAGGCGATGGTGGGCTGTCCTCTTGAACTGCTACAGTCCATGTGGTGTAGGTGCAGCCATAGTGCTGCTAGTGAGGGAGTTGCAGGGTTTTAACCAAGTGACAGTGAAGGAACGGCAATATATTTCCAAGTCAAGATGGTGAGTGACTTGGAGGGGAACCTCCATTTGATGGTGATCCCAGGCATCTGCTGTCCTTGTCCTTCTAAATGGGAGTTGCCGTGGGTTTGAAAGATGCTATCTAAGAAGCCTTGGTGAATTCTGGCTGTGCATCTTGTAGATGGTACACACTGCTGTCACCGTGAGTCAGAGGTGGAGTACGTGAAGGTTTATGGAAAGAATGCCAATCAAATGGGATGGTTTGTTCTGGTTGGCATTGAGCTTTTTGACTGTTGTTGGAGCTGCCCTCATCATTGCAAGTGGAGAGTATTCCATCAACTCCTGATTTATGCCTTGTAGATGGTGGACTGGCTTTAGGGTTTAGTTTAGCTTAGTTTATTTATTAGTGTCACAAGTAGGCTCACATTAACACAGTAATCCGAGTTACTCGCCACAGGATGCCTACCTAGCCTCTGACCTGCTCTTGCAGCCACAGTATTTATATGGCTAGTCCAGATCAGTTTCTGATCAATGGCAACCCCCAAGATGTTGTCCTAAACTCAGCTCAGTTCCAACATTTTCAAACCATTCCTTGGACTCAATAAAGGAGAGAACTTTAAAATAAAATCACAGGAAAAGGTCGCCAACTCCACTGCTCAAATGTCAATGCAATCATTTCTGTGTTCACAGGGGGAAGAGTCCAATCACAATCCCTCGAGTTTTTCATTTTGTAATGAAACATGAAAAGTTAATGATTCCATATACAAGGCACATTGGTTTCAAGCAAACCCATTTCTAGGACAATGGACTGCATAAAATGTGTATTGTGGAGTCTCACAAGAGGCTTAAATCAATATTCCCATTGATATTCATAAATCTCAGTCAAGTAGGTACGACAACAAATCCTGCCCTTCCAATTCAGGACCCAACCGCCAACTGAATAAATTTTTTAAAAATGCATTTCTGTACATCCAAAATTGAACAAAGCAAAGTAATGAGCAGAACATATAAGCATAAGTCAATAACTCAATTGCCGAGGTTTTGGGGTGCAAAATTGCCATGGGGTTCGATGGCCAGAAATAACTGCAGTTTGGACACGCATGTTAAGAATTAATCTGTAGCCCAGGACTGGGAATCCAGTATTTCAAGATTGTGATTCTTGTGTGCCTAATCTGTGGTGGAAGGTGAGAAACATACCTGTGGATCGCTGCTGGTCTTTCTCAAAGCCGTGTGTGAGGTCTCCATATGATGTGACAGGCTCCCTGACGAGTGGAATCCATTCACTGTAATACAAACACAAGCAGCGTCATTAAAGACAGATCTAATCTAGTCTACACAAGGTCTGATCTAAGATATGGTCCAAACGTAAGTGTCTTTTTGGAATTCACTAACTTGAAGACATTGATCACCTCCCACCCTTTGTTTGATTTGATTTATTATCGTCACATGTATTAGTATTGAAGAAGGGAAAGGATTAATGTTTTTTGTACTCAATGTATTTTGTACCTAAAGGGTTAATGGATTTTGTACTTAGAATGTATCACAAGCATAACCCTTCATTATGGCTAATCCCCTTGTTTATACTGCTTCTGACATTAATATAAGTTAACTTTTATTCTTATAACAATAGATAGTCAAATGTAAATGTGAATGTGTTTGCAGACATGCAAGTCTTACCTTTTCTACAGGCTTTCATGGTAAGTGTAAATGGAAGAAAGCATTACAAGATGTGGGGCATGATAACGGCCGTTTAAAGGAGGACTCCCGCTGGGCCAGCTACAATTATGCTGGTAACTTTAAAGGAAGGGCCGTGGAAGAGCAGGAAACCTACGACTGTATCGTGACTACAGCTGCCAGAGAACTGTTGCTTCGTGATCAAGGACTGTTGTATGGACTTTGATTCATGACGAGACCAGTGTTTGTGTCGTGACTGGTGCTGGGAGCCATAATGTATATATATCCCCACTTTTCTGTGTTCAGAGAGAACTTTGGCTTCCGCTTTCAAGGGGTCAGATTCTCCCGCAAGCTTGTGAGAATAAAGCCTTACTCTATTTTGACTCATACCAGCCTCAGAGGTATTTTTACCGACTTCAGTATACAGTGAAAAGTTGTGTTTCTCGCATGCTATATGGACAAAGCATACCGTTCATGGAGAAGGAAAGGAGAGAGAGCAGAATTTACTGTTACAGTCATAGCTAGTGTGTAGAGAAAGATCAACTTAATATAAGGTAGGTCCATTCAAAATTCTGATGGTAGCAGGGAAGAAGCTATTCTTGAGTCGATTGGTATGTGTTCAGAATTTTGTATCTTTTTCCCGGCAGTAGAAGATGGACTGGACTGGGCAGTTCCAATCACACAAGGCAGCCAATAAATCACAACAGGAATGATGTGGAGTTGCCGGCGTTGGACTGGGGTAGGCACAGTAAGTAGTCTCACAATACCAGGTTAAAGTTCAACAAGTGTATTTGGTAGCACGAGCTTCCGGAGCACTGCTCCTTCATCAGGTGAGTCAGGAAGGATTGTGGAGTTTACACGTTCTCCCCATGTCTGTGTGTGCTTCCTCCGGGTGCTCCAGTTTCCTCCCACACTCCCAAGATGTGCAGGTTAGGTGGATTGGCCATGCTAAATTGCCCCTTAGTGTCAGGGGGGCCAGCAGGGTAGATACATGGGGTTACAGGGATGGGGCCTGGGTGGGATTATTGTCAGTGCAGGCTCGATGGGCTGAATGGCCTTTTTCTGCACTGTAGGAATTCTATGATCTAATCAGTTGGAGAGGAACAGTACCAAGTGATAATCAAGGAGTTGTTTGTTTCCTTTTGCTTTCCCTACTTTTCTCACACTGTAAGGAATTGGTATTTGACCGAGTGTACTTGTTATATATTTGTATTAGTTCTTATCTTACTGAAGCTATTGTATTCATGTATTCACATATTCGCTGGAAGTGATGTCATAAACCGTTAGCATGGGAAACAGGCAGAGAGAAGAAACAGCCATGTAAGAGAACACACACCTGTAAACAAAGCCCCATTGTCTCAAACCTTCTATGCTCCCTAGCATCATTCTCTAATATATTAGAACACCCAGAGTCCTAATAAAATACAGTACCTGCTGTTGTGTAGCTTTTCACTGGTGAATGAGACACTAAACAAGCTGGTGCTGGTAGATCCAAGACCCAACAGAAGAAATGGTTCCCACAGGCATCTCTGGAGGTGGCATATTTTCCCAATAGACTCAGGCACTTTGGCAAAGGTGAAGGATGTTGTGTTCTAGCCAATATATGCAGCAATTATAACTTGCAGAAAGCTATAAAATACGTGTCTGGCTGCAAAAGGTATGGCTGTTAATTCCAATCACGAATTCAACCTTCCTCCATCAATCCATTGCTATTGCGCAATTCCAATCACACAAAGCAGCCAATAAATCACAACAGGAAGGGGTGTGGAGTTTCCACATTCTCCCCATGTCTGCGTGTGTTTCCCCCGGGTGCTCCAGTTTCCTCCCACACGTATAAGTTCGGTGAATTGGCCATGCTAAATTGCTCCTTGGTGTTAGGGAGATTAGCAGGGTGGATACGTGGGGTTATGGGGATAGGGCCTGAGTGGGATTGTCAGGATGTGGAGATGCCGGCGTTGGACTGGGGTAAACACAGTAAGAAGTTTAACAACACCAGGTTAAAGTCCAACAGGTTTATTTGGTAGCAAAAGCCACACAAGCTTTCGGAGCCCCAAGCCCCTTCTTCAGGTGACTGGAAATTCTGTTCACAAACAGGACATATAAAGACACAGACTCAATTTACATGAATAATGGTTGGAATGCGAATCCTTACAGCTAATCAAATCTTTAAGATACAAACAACGTGAGTGGAGAGAGCATCAAGACAGGCTAAACAGATGTGTATTGTCTCCAGACAAGACAGCCAGTGAAACTCTGCAGGCCCAGGCAAGCTGTGGGGGTTACAAATAGTGTGACATGAACCCGATATCCCGGTTGAGGCCGTCCTCGTGTGTGCGGAACTTGGCAATCAGTTTCTGCTCAGCGACTCTGCGCCGTCGTGTGTCGTGAAGGCCGCCTTGGAGAACGCTTACCCGAATATCAGAGGCCGAATGCCCGTGACCGCTGAAGTGCTCCCCAACAGGAAGAGAACAGTCTTGCCTGGTGATTGTCGAGCGGTGTTCATTCATCCGTTGTCGCAGCGTCTGCATAGTTTCCCCAATGTATCACCTGCAGAGTTTCACTGGCTGTCTTGTCTGGAGACAATACACATCTTTTTAGCCTGTCTTGATGCTCTCTCCACTCACGTTGTTTGTATCTTAAAGACTTGATTAGCTGTAAGTATTCGCATTCCAACCATTATTCATGTAAATTGAGTCTGTGTCTTTATATGCCCTGTTTGTGAACAGAATTCCCAGTCACCTGAAGAAGAGGCTTGGAGCTCCGAAAGCTTGTGTGGCTTTTGCTACCAAATAAACCTGTTGGACTTTAACCTGGTGTTGTTAAACTTCTTACTGGGATTGTCAGTGCAGGCTCGATGGACTGATTGAATCCCTACAATGCAGAAGGAGACCAATGATCTAATCAGTTAGAGGGGAACATTAGCAAGTGATAATGAAGGAGATGTTTGTTTCTTTTTGCTTTTCCTACTTTTCTCACACTGTAAGGAATTGGTATTTACTCTGCTCAGTGAAAGGAGCTAGCGGGCTGGTGTTTGGTGAGTATCTGGTAAGTGGTTAACGTCTATTTCAGTTAGATGGATACAAGCCAGTCTGTCCAACCTTTCTTCCTGAGGGTTAAAATAGTACACAAACTGTTGGTAAGTTAATAAAGTAAAAACAACAGGGATCAGAGCTGGGCGTCAATCCTTTACAATTTATATAAATGATTTGGATGAAGGGACTGATGAAATGGTTGTTAAAGTTGCTGATGACAAAGAGACAGCGAGGAAAGTAAGTTCTAAAGAGGACCTAAGGAGGCTACCAAAGGATATAAATAGGTTATGTGAGTGGGCCAAGATCTGGAAAATGGAAATATAATGTGGGAAAATGAGAGGTTGTCCATTTTGGCAGAACGAATAAAGCAGCAGCATATTATCTAAATGGCGCGAGATTATTGTGCCGAGATGCAGAAGGATCTGGGTGCCCTAGTGCATAAATTGCAAAACGTTGCATACAGGTCCAGCAAGTAATTAGCAAAGCTAATAGAATGTTATCGATTATTGCAAGAGGAGCGGAATACAAAAGTAGTGAGGTTCGTGAGACCACATCTGGAGTACTGTGTATAGTATTGGTCTCCCTATTTAAAGAAAGATGCAAATGCATTGGAAGCAGTTCAGAGAAGGTTTATTAGATTAACAATTGGAATGGGCAGTTTGTCTTATGAAGAAAGGTTGGACAGACTGGAGAGCAAGTGGCGACTTAATTGAAACACACAAGATCCTGAAGGCTTTTGACAGGGTGGATGTGGAAAGGATGTTTCCTTTTGTGGAAAAATCGAGAACGAGGAGTCACTTTTTAAAAATAAGGGGTCACCCATTTCAGATAGAGATGAGGAAAAAGAACTTTCTCTGAGGGTTGTGAGACTTGGAAACTCTCTTCCTCAAAAGGTTGAGGCAGTCTTTATAAGGCAGAACTAGATAGATTCTTGATAAGCAGGGGTGAGAGGTTATTGGGGGTAGACAGAAAGTGTGAAGCTGAGGTTGAAATTAGATCAGCCACAATCTTACCGAATGGCTGAGCGGGCTCGAGTAGCCTATTCCTGCTCCTAATTCCTATGCCTGGATAAATGGAGTCAAATACTAACAACATACTCGCTATTTTTTTATACAGGATATACTTGCAGTAAAACTGCATTTGAAATTGAGTCAAGAATATTTTTAAGTGATAAAAATTCTGTGAAGTAAATACACCTCAGCATTACACATTTCTCAGACCCTGCAACATAAAGTTTCAATTCCTATGTTAGTAACGAATAAAGAGAACGCTGAACAGCAATTTTGTCACATTAACTTCTTCGTCCAACAAACTATTCCCAGAAATCAATCTTTCAAGTCATGCTATTAGATCAGGGGTCTCCAAACTTTTCATTACGAGGGCCACATCGTATATTTTACACATTTTCAGGGGCCGAAGAAAAAAAATTAGTTTTATAAATGAATGAATAAAATTTAAATCAATAAGTTTTATTTGGATCATCTTTGTAATCAGCATGGTATGATTCAGAACAAAAGAGAAATGTGACAATTACAAAGAAATAATGCCGTGCTTGCACTGAGAAATGATATATAATGAGTAAAAATGTCAAACATTAGCAAATGCCCTGACAAAATAATCAATTACTTAACTGCAGATGAGAAAAGCAGGCTATTCATTTTTTAATTAATTTTATTTACTGAAATTTTACAAATGTTTACTTGAAATGAGAATTTGCCCAATTTTGTGGCACACAATAAGAAAAATAAACACGCCCCAAGAAAGAACTTCAGTAAAACAAAGCAAAGAAATTCAAAATAAACTTGAACCATTAATAAAGGTCGAACAAAAATAAATTCAGTCTGCACCTTTCTACACAATTCTGGCAATTGGAGTTTTCAATCATAACCAACAAATCATGAAGTTTTGCACAAGATTAATGGGAATGATGGAACTGCTTTTTTTAAATTTCAAAATATTGCTGAACTGAGGTTTCAAGCTTGAGGAGCCAATTATTAGAATGGACTTCAAATGCTCATCAGATAAATTTGCTCGATATTTGGACTTGACATGCTTCATTTTTGAAAATGTTTGTTCACACAGGTACGTTGTACCAAAAACTGATACAAATCCACAAGCAAATCGCTTCAAATTTGGAAACTGCTCAGGCTGCAAAGATTTATAAAATTGGATCAGATTTCCTTCTTTATACTTTTCTTTCAGCATGTCATCTGATTGGAGATCAATAATTTCCATTTGAAACCAACTTGGGAGTGTTTCAACATTGCAGCCAAATGGATTTTGAAACAGCTTTATTTCATCTGTGTTTCCATCAAGATCAGAAAATTGTTCCTGAAATTGTTTTTGCAAGTCCTTAATGATTTCTGTTGCAAATGAAGAAGGAAATTCTGCTTCACTTTCTTCATGAAAAATTTTAACAACATGAAAATGAACCAAGTTATGAACTTTCAGCTGTCCTTGAAGTAGCATCAGTTTTGCCCTGAGTGCCTTGACATGCACGAATAGATCACAAATCAAATTTGTTTCACCTTGCAACTTCAGAGTCAATCGATTCATTTGGCCTGTCACGTCTGCAAAAAATGCCAATTTCCAAAGCCAGTCAGTGTTTGATACAAGTGGTTCTTCTCTGTGAAAAAGGAATCAATTTCCTCTCTGAGCTGAAAGAACCGTGACAGAACCTTTCCACAACTAAGCCATCGAACTGCTGTACAATAAGGCAAGTCACCGAACTCAGAATCAGTTTCGTTCAGAAAATCACGAAACTGGCGATGATTAAGCCCGTGAGATCGAATGAAATTCACTGTTGAAACAACAGGTTTCAGAACGCAAGACATATCCACATATTTTCTGCGCAATGCTTGTTGATGGATAATGCAATGCAGAAACATGGGCTTTGAGAATCCACCAACCTCACAAGCTTTTGTGATTTGTCCAACCAAACCTTTCTTCACCCCAGACATGTTCTTTCCTCCATCAATTGTCACGCATTGCAGTTTATTCCACTCCAGGTTATATTCTAACACAGTTTTTTGCAATTCTTTGAAGATGTCTTCTCCAGTTACTGTGCTGTGCATGCTATGCACTGATGCTAATTCTTGTGTCACATTAAATTCACTGTCGATGGCACAGATCAATACTAGGAGTTGTGATGTGTAACACACATCAGTCGATTCATCAAGTGCGAGAGAATACAACTGAAAGTTTCTTGCTTTGTCTGCAATTTGTAGAAATATATTGCTTCCTATATCCTCAATTCTACGAGCCACAGTATTTGGCGCAAGACTGATGATTTTGAACAGATTTGCTTTTTCTGGGCATAACTCTTCCACTGCTTCCATTATACACTCTTTGATGAGATCTCCATCGGTGAATGGCTTTCCTCTTTTAGCCAACACATAAGCTAGTTTGTAACTGGCCCTGGTTAAAGCTTCATTTTCAGTTATCTTCTGCGTAAAAAAAGCTTGTTGGGAAAGCAACCGGCGTTGCATTGATTCAAATTTTTTCCGAACGCTGTGTTCCTGTGAATTGGGAATAACTTGGTTCACGTTTGGTCTCATAGTGCCGACGTACATTGTACTCCTTCAAAACTGCAACAGTTTCATTGCATATGTCACACAAGGCTTCATCACCTGCTTGTACAAAGAAGTACTTTACACCCCATTCTTCATTAAACAGGCGGCACTCACTGTCCACTTTTCTTTTCTTTTTTCCTTCCATAACTGAATTGCCGCCATCATTGTCATTGTTCTCACTCATTTCAGACAGATGTTGCTTACGGATTGCATAAAGCAGCTGTCACTCAGTCAATGCAGAGCGGCAATTGGATAACAGATGTCTCAATTGCTGAATCGTTTAATGAACTGTCAGTCACAGGACGGCAGCTCTGATTGGACAATAGGCCGGTAAAGAGGGCGGGGATTCCCATGGGTCCATCAGACACTGCGCGGAGCGGCAGCAAATGTCCGGCCTGTTGCTTCCGTCCCCGCGTCCAGACCCTGAGTCAGTGGCGGGGTTCCGGGCGCGGGAGTGTTTCCGGCAGCAGGAATCCCATCCCGCCCCACTGGCTGTGGGCCAGATGTAGCCCGCTGCGGGCCGGATGTGGCCCGCGGGCCATAGTTTGGAGACCCCTGTATTAGATGATCTCAGTCTTTCTAAAGAGAGACTTCAATTGCTTACAATCACCCTGCAATCAGACCCCAATGTGTTCGGGCTGAAGTTTTAAAGAGATGTTGACAATGAGTCATCCTTCTTAATTGGCACATTGACAATTATTTTAGTTTTTTTTATCTCCTCGATTTTCTCGCCTTCTTTCCTGAAGACGTTAGCTTGCACAGAGTGTAGCTTCACAGTCTGAGGAGAGCAGTCATTTGAAGCCAGCATTCTAAAAGCTTATTATTCCTGATATTTCCAAATATCTGGTAAAATTCTATTCTTTGTTTTACTGGGGCAGGTGGTGTTGAGTTCATAAACTTCTCTGTAAAATTGTATGACATTTTGCCTGCATTACAACTCCAAAGTTAACCCCGCATTGCTTTCTTCCCCCATTCACAATGTTGTTTAGATAGTCATTCAGTCCTCCCTCGTCATGTAGTAATCCTTGCTGAGCGTGTGAGAAACTGAGCTGTCCAGACCCCTGACATTGTCGCTCTTCATGAAATAAATTGGTGGTGCAGCTCTCCTTACAGAAGGAAAAGAAAAAATACTGAGCTTGGCAGCCAGTAATTGTTAGACATGAAGAATCGGGCCACGTGATACAGTGACAAGGACAATGAGCTCTCTATAGTGCTGACTCCAATTGGCCTGTAGTCGTGGTTAGGGTGGTGAGATACAACAAGATGGATCAGGGAAAATGCTTTTAGTACTTTCAGTGCAAGGTTTAGCATGTGAAAGGACATATATACACTGAAATACAGCATCAGCTTTTCACAGATTAATTTGTAAAAAATGACCTATTTATTGTTGAGAGCGAGAGTAGTTCTGACGAAGAGTCATCAATCTGAAACAATGGGTGGAATTTTCCCAACACTTGTCAGAATGTCAGGCCGTGACTGAAAACCAGCACTTAGTGCACAGAAACTCTGAGGGCGTGGTTTACATCAGCACTCTGGCAAGGTGGGCCTGCTAAGAGCTGGAAGGGCCGGCTCCACAGAGATCAAGGTGCCATCTCTGAAGGGCACCCGATCTGCATTTGTCTATAGTTTGCCCAAACTCCCAGACAGACGTGGACGACCATCCCCATAATCCCCCTACCACACAAGGATTGGGGGCACTCTCCGACCTCACCCTCACAGGCATCAGGACCCTCCCCTGTACCGCCCCCCCCCCCCCCCCCCCCCAATAAGACAAAGGAGCAGAATTAGGCCATTTGGCCCATTGGGTCTGCTCCACTATTCAATCATGGTGGATATGATTCCCATCCCCATTCTCCTTGATCCCATTATTGATCAAGAACTTATCTATCTCTGTCTTAAGGACACTCAATGACCCGGCCTCCACAGCCCTCTGTGGCAATGAATTCCACAGATTCACCACCCTCTGGCTGAAGAAATTCCTCCTCATCTCAGTTTTAAAGGAGCGTCCCTTCACTCTGAGGTTGTGCCTTCGAGTTCCAGTCTCTCCCACTAGTGGAAACATCCTCTCCACGTCCACTCTATCTAGGCCTCTCAGTATTCTGTAAGTTCCAATTAGAACCCCCCTCATCCTTCTAAACTCCATCAAGTATAGACGCAGACTCAACCACTCCTCACATGACAAACCCTTCATTCCTGGGATCATTCTTGTGAACCTCCTCTGGACCCCCTCCTCGGCCAGCACATCCTTCCATAGGTAGGGGGCCCAAAACTGCTTACAATATTCCAAATGTGGCCTGGCCAGTGCCTTGTACAGCCTCAGTAGAACATTCCTGCTCCCAAACACACATAAGGGAGGGGGTCATCCCACTGCCAGAACCCCTTTCGTACTGTCCCCTGGGCGGTGCCAAGGGGCAATGCCCAACTTTGTTTCTTAACCCCAGGGCCTCCAGGCACCTCTGCGCTCCTGGCACGGTCATCAAGACTGAGTCTCACTTATGAAAACCATTAGTAACTCTCGCTGGTGTGCTATCATGCCTGCTAGGTGGAAGATTCAATGAGGACTGAAGATGTGACGTTAACTATGCTGAGTATAAGGTAATGCATTCAAATTCATGCAAATCAGGTTCTCACCTTCCCTACTAAATCTACTAAATCCTGCTCATTAATTTGGTTTCTCTCACTGCAGATTTGCTCATTTAAATAGGCTCTCATCCATGGAAAACATATGTTCACAAAACTGAGCCTGATTGGTTCCAATTTTTAGGTATTTCCATTCAGTCAGTTAGCTACCAGAACTACAAATGTCAAGCTTTACATATCAACATTGAGAAAACTTGAGAAATGGAGTCAAGCAACAGGGAATTAAGAATGCATGACCATAGTTAGCCAACAAAACTTAAAATTTGCTTTGCTTTGCCTTCCCAAACTTGTTAACTTAATTTAGTGGCAAGGTGAACCTAGGTGGCTTGAGATAGATGCTGTGAGAGACCAGGACATCATCTTTGTCTTGTCGAGCTCTACATGTTCCACAGAAATCAGCTTCGTATACCAGGATAGACGAATCTCTAAGTCACCAAGGGTGGGAGACCTGACGTCTACCTTCACCTGCTTTGCCCCAGTCGTTTCCTAGGGTGTGACCGCTGTCGCATGTTAATTACTTGCCACCGGGCCAAGATAGGTCAAGGCAAGAGAATGAGGCTGACGATGTCAAACTCTCCCTCACTACAGTCCAATTCACCTGCAAGTCACGTTCATCATCTTTATATCATCTGACATCCCCAAGTCACGTGCTAATTGGCAAATGACTTAGCAGGAGACACGGACTGAGGCATGGGAGTTGTAGCCATGAAGCTATAGACAGATGACTCAGGCCATAGGATGGTTTTTCATTGGATGGAAGCATAAGTGGAACTTGGCAGCCCCTCGAGTGACTGAGCAGTCCTGTTCAGGACCACACTTCTCACCTCCCCAGGACAAGACAGGGGCTGGGACGAGTGCCTGAAATATTGTCTGCTCCACCACCCTGGACAGCCGGTCACAGCTTTCAGGGATCCCTTCAATGCAGTTGCAAGTCAATTTCAAAAAATACAAAGGTGACACTTGATACCCTTGGCGTTTGGGACATGCATGCCCACATGGATAACTCCACTGTCAACAGCCCAAGAAAAGAACTGTTCTTGATGGAAGAGAGCTGACCAGACACAAGATCCAAACTCCGGCTCTCAGAGAGATTCCTCTCCCTAAGGAGGGTCAGTTCAACGAAATCGATGCAGGTGACAGATGCTTTTCAAGTGGCCATGGAAAAGAAGAATGGCGCAAAGCTGGTGTCAGCATTGTTGTCATGAATCATCCTGTGGACTTGTTTTCCAAGGAGGATTAGTGAATGTCTGATGACATTTATACCATCCCCCTCCCCTCCACCAAGCAACTCGCATCGGTGTGTATGCCCCTGCCATTACCATGATGAGGTCAAGGATGAATTCTAAGATGACCACCACTCCTTGTTCTGGTGCCAAAGTTAGACAAGCTAATCATTCCAAATGACTTCAAAGCAAGAGTTTGTGTCGATCACCAAATGTAAGAGGGGATCATTGGGAAAAACAGGGTTGACAGTTGTAACAATAACGGACTCCGCTCACCTAACGTGTACTAAGCATGAGATCTTAATTACCAACACAGTTTTCTATCTCCCTAACCCCAGCAAAACGTTATGGATGCATCCCCATTCTATGCATCTGATCACCTATTTAAGAAATATTTAGATGTGCACTTGCAATGCCAAGGTATTCAAGGCCATGGGCCAAGTGCTAGGAAATGGGATTAGATTGGTTAGCTGGTTTGTCTTTGACTGATGCAAATGCAATGGGTTGAAGGGCCTTTCTCTGTGCTGTACACCTCTATGCCGTCACCAAACAGAAGTACAGGGAGTGTGTGCATAACAAAAGCCACGCGCAACACTGATTGCTGGACTGATCACCATTACCACCGTTACAACTGCCGACCCCATTTTTCCCGATGATCCCCTCTTACATTTGGTGATTTGCACAAACTCTTGCTTTGAAGTCACCCGGAATGATTAGCCTGTCTAACTTTGGCAACAGAACAAGAAGTGGTGGTCATCCTAGAATTCATTCTTGACGTTGTCAGGGTTGGTTATGGCAGGGGCATACACACCGATGCGAGTTGCTTGTGTGCAGGGGAGAAGGGTGATTTAAATGTCATCAGATATTCACTAATTCTCCTTTTAAAACAAGTCCACAAGATGATTCATGACAAAGTTGACACCAGTTTTGCATCATTCTCCTTCAAAACTAAGCATCCAAGATATTCCCTCCAAGGCGCCCTCAGGAGAATAAAGGTCCAGAAGCATCTCAACATGTCAAGGCTCAAACACAGTAAGAGTTTTAACAACACCAGGTTAAAGTCCACCAGGTTTATTTGGTAGCAAATACCATAAGCTTTCGGAGCGCTGCTCCTTCGTCAGATGGAGTGGAAATTTCCATTTCCACTCTCATTTCCACTCAATCACATTGAGGAAGTACACGTTCCGATCTGTCGAGGGAAGGGGGCCCTTGAAGTCCACACTCAGTCTTTCGAAAGGACGAGTGGCCTTAATGAGGTGCGCCCTGTCAGGTCGGTAGAAGTGCGGTTTGCATTCCGCACATACCTGGCAGCTTCTGGTTATGGACCTGACATCCTCCACCGAGTAGGGTAGATTCCGGGCCTTTATGAAGTGGAAGAGCCGAGTGACCCCCGGATGGCAGAGGTCATTGTGGAGAGCCTGTAATCGATTCTCCTGCGCACTAGCGCATGTTCCACGCGACAGGGCGTCCGAGGGCTCGTTGAGCTTCCCTGGACGGTACATGATATCATAATTGTAGGTGGAGAGTTCGATTCTCCACCTCAAGATTTTATCATTCTTGATCTTACCCCGTAACTTGTTGTTGAACATGAACGCCACGGACCGCTGGTCCGTGAGCAGAGTGAAGCGTTTTCCCGCCAAGTAATGGCGCCAATGCCGAATGGCCTCCACAATGGCCTGGGCCTCCTTTTCCACCGCGGAATGCCGAATTTCAGGGCCTTGGAGGGTGCGAGAGAAAAAGGCGACGGGCCTGCCCGCCTGGTTAAGTGTGGCAGCCAGGACGAAATCAGATGCATCACTCTCCACCTGGAAGGGGATGGACTCATCAATAGCGTGCATCGTGGCTTTCGCGATGTCGGCTTTTATTCTTGCAAAGGCTAAGCGAGCCTCTGTTGTTAGGGGAAAGGAGGTAGACTTGATGAGCGGACGGGCTTTGTCCGCGTAATTGGGAACCCACTGTGCATAGTATGAGAAGAAGCCTAAGCATCTTCTCAGTGCTTTGATGCTAGTGGGCAGGGGGAGTTCGAGGAGGGGACGCATACGGTCTGGATCAGGGCCAAGGACCCCGTTTTCCACCACGTATCTGAGGATAGCTAGGTGGCGCGTGCGAAATACACACTTCTCCCTGTTGTAGGTCAGATTCAGGCGAGATGCAGTGCATAAGAATCTAAGAAGGTTGGCATCGTGGTCCTGCTGGTCATGGCCGCAGATGGTGACGTTATCCAGGTACGGGAAGATAACCCGCAGCCCGTTCTGGTCCACCATTCGGTCCATAGCACGCTGGAAGACCGAGACCCCATTCGTGACACCAAAGGGAACCCTTAAAAAGTGGTACAGGCGACCATCCGCCTCAAAGGCCGTGTATTGTCGGTCCTCTGGGCGAATGGGGAGCTGGTGGTAAGCAGACTTTAAGTCGATGGTGGAGAACACCCGGTACTGCGCAATCTGATTGACCATGTCAGATATGCGCGGGAGGGGATACGCATCCAGCTGCGTGTATCTGTTAATGGTCTGACTATAGTCTATGACCATCCGGGGTTTGTTCCCATTCTTAACCACCACGACTTGCGCTCTCCATGGACTAGCGCTAGGTTGGATGATCCTTCCTTGAGGAGCCGCTGAACTTCAGATCGAATGAAGATCTGAACCTCAGCGCTGTAACGCCTGCTCTTTGTTGCGATGGGCTTGCAGCCTGGCACGAGATTCTGGAATAGGGAGGGTGTGGTAATCCTGAGCGTCGAGAAACTACATGTGGAGCGCGTTGGGCAATTTAGAGGCTGCAGTGCTCCCACTGAAAGCGGAGGGAGTGGCCCACCGTACTGCAGGGTTACACTCTTCAGGTGGACCATAAAATCTAGTCCTAGGAGTATCGGCGCGCAAAGGTGCGGTAACACAAGGAGCCTGAAGCTCTCGTAAACCGTGCCCTGCACCGTCAGGTTGACCACGCAGCTCCCTAGCACGGTGACAGACCGGGACCTTGACGCCATCGAAATTGTCTGCTTGACAGTCCGAATCTGGAGACCGCACCGCTTCACGGTGGCAGGGTGAATGAAGCTCTCCGTGCTCCCGCTGTCAAACAAACAATAAATCTGGCATCCGTTTACCTGTATGTCCATCATGGACTTGTCGAGTCTGTGAGGCTTGGCCTGGTCCAGGATGATTGACGCCACCGTTGGATCATGGGTGCAACTGCAGGCAGCTGAGATGGTTGATGACGGCCCCTGCTGGTCATTTGCGGTTGGTGCCGACCAAAATGGCTGCCCCCATAGGTCGCACGTGGTCGATGGCGCCAAAAACGGCGGCCCCTGCAGGTTGCACGTGTCTTGCGACTCCGTCGTTAGGAATGGCGACGCTCTGGAATCGCACGTGGTGGAAGACCTCGAAGACGCAGAAGACAAGGAGGCCGGCTCCGGGGAATCACACGCCGCACTGCTATGTTTGAAGGGTGGTTTGGTCCGGCATACTTTGGAATAATGTCCCTTCTTGCCACAGGCGGAGCACAATACCACTTTAGCTGGACATCCCTGCCGAGGGTGTTTCACCCCCCCACAGAAGTAACACCGCAGGCCACCTGGAGCTGCTGCCGTCGTCAGGTCCGAGGCTGGAAACACAATCGCGCAGTTTTTCGAACCCGCTGAATAAAGTGGAGTCTGCGGCTGCACCTGCCACAATGTCCCCACGCAGTCATCGGGGTACATCTCCAGACTTTGAGGCCGTTTCTAGAGCGTCAGCTAATTCTACGGTTTTAGTGAGGTCGAGGTTACCTTGCTCCAGCAGCCAAAGGCGGATGTACGACGAGCCGATTCCCGCCACGAACGCATCTCAAACTAGGTCGCTCATGTACTGGGCCGCCGACACTGGCTTGCAGTTGCAGGCTCTGGCTAGCTGCTGAGGTTCACACAGGTACTGTTCCGTCGTTTCGCCGGGCTGCCGCCGTCGAGTGGCTAGAAGGTGTCGAGCATGGATCTCACTCGGCGGTTTGTTGTATCGCTTTTTGAGAAGCTCGTGGGCCCCTTTGTAGTCTTGGGCCTCACAGATCGCTAAGTATACAGCGTCACTTACCCTCGCGTGGAGGACCCGGAGTCTGTCGGCGTCGTTGTGGACCGCTGTGGAGGCGTCGAGGTAATCTTGGAAACACTTCAACCAGTGGTCGAAAGTGTTCGATGCTCCCACGCACGTGGATCCAACGTAAGCCGCTCGGGTTTCAGCATTTGCTCCATGGTTTTCTTAATTTTCTTGTTGGCAATAAAATTGATGCGTGATAAATCACACGGGAGGCTGGATGTACCCGGGAAATAAAGGCTTTTATTGCCAACAATAACGGAGCTACTATATACAATATACAATCCCAGACTAAAGGGTCACCAGGCAGAGCAGTGACCTTTATACCTCTCCCGGAAGGCGGAGTCAACTGGGGCGCCCCATAGGACTATATTAAAAGGTAGAACAGCCCAACCCTAACCCCAACAGTAACATATCTACAGACTCATAGTGCTAGCCAAACCATGGCTCAGCACTCCTGGTGGTAACCAACAATGGTTCACCACAGATTGTTCCATTAACATCCTGTTCAAGATTGAGGAAATTTGGTTGTGTTTCCCGTCTTCCTTTTCCCAATTTTATTGTGATGCTCTCCTTTCATTTTTTTGGTCTGGAAGAAACTTGCTTAACGTATCTTCTACAGGGGCCTACAGAGGCCCACTGGCCTGTTATGTTGCTCCAGTATTTCCTGGTTTTCTTTAAGAGCCCTCAATTGCTCTTTCACATAAAGTGTGAAAACAGTTGAGTGAAAGAAAATGCAAGGTAATTTCTGAAACTTATTTTCAGCGGTCAATAGTTATTCAAAGCTCGGTTACCTGTAGGCAAGGAATTCATCTGTGACATTGGACTCTTTGGTGTCCCTGGTGCGCTAGTCGGCCTTTCCCAAGTCGTTTCTATAATAAAAGAAAGAAAAGGCTTCAGTCTACAAAAATAAACGTAAATCAGTTCAAAAAAACTGGCACAAGGCATCAGTTCAAGAGGTCGTTTTAAAGCTTCACCTCTCTTTTGTTTATCTGACTAAACCAACTGAGATTTCTGGAAATAAAATTTAATTTTATGCAGGACATCATTTATCATCAATTTATTTTTGGGCAACGAACATTTCTAACAAATAAAAATCTTTGGAACCTTCATGGAGTTCCACGCAAAGCAATACACAAGGAGGGACACACTTATTTGGAAGAAGTCCTGGGATGCATAGGTTAGAGAGATTAGTGGGTAAATATGTAGGGATATGGGGGTCGGGCCTGGGTGGGATTGTGGTCGGTGCAGACTCGATGGGCCGAATGGCCTCATTCTGTGCTGTAGGGTTTCTAAGTTCTAAGTTTCTAAGTTCAGAGAGAAGTTTCGCTGGGCTGATTCCTGGGATGAGGAGTTTGTCTTAAGAGGAAAAGCTGGGCAGGATGGGCCGATACTCATTGGAATTTAGGAGAACGAGAGATGATCTTATTGAAACATATTGGCCGGGATTCTCCCAGCCCTCTTCGCTGCTCGAGCAGTGGAAATCAGTGCGGAGCTGATTACCATATGGAAATCACTATTTCCATATGATTAGCCAGATCGGGACGGTATTCTCCAGGCTCGCTAGCGTCCCTGTCCCCCCGCCAGAAGAGGTTCCCACCAGCGAGGTTTACAACTGCTCCAGGGAACAAGCATGCTCACCCTGCTGGTGGGGACAGCGGCCACCCTGGGAGGTCGGGACAGGGCAGGATGCCCCTGGGCAGTGCCAGCCTGGCATCCTGCCCTGCCCCGACCTCCCAGGGTGGGGCTCACTGTCCGTCGATGGTGGTGGGACCTGCTGCGCACTCTGCAATGGGACTGGTGGGGAAGGGGGGGCGATCAGAGCTGGCCAATAAGCATGCGTCGATCTCCCCACTGACAGTTTGGGGCATGCGTAGTGGCCCGCTTACCACTATGTTGCTGGCCTCTCCAGCGGGATGAGGCTCTCCCCACCTCATGTACCAGTGTGAATCTCTTTGAGGCACTCCGTGATGCACAGAGCACTGGAGATACATTCAGCTAAGTACACACAAGAAACAGGTAGGAAATTCTCCTGTTTTCCTGCCCGATGGGCATTTAATTTTTCTGGGGAAAATCTGGCCATAGAATTTGGACTGGGGCTTGACAGGGTAAATGCTGAGAGGATGTTCCCCCTCACAGAACTAGGTTTGAAAATAGGAGACCTTCCATTTAAGATGGGGATGAGGAGGAATTTCTTCTCTCAGAGGGCCGTTAGTGTTTGGAATTCTCTTTCTCTACAAACAGTGGAGGCTGGGACATTTAATAGATTTTAAATCTATTTTTGATCGACAAGGGAGTCAAGGGTTATGGTAGCAAGCAGCAAAGTGGAGGTGAGGTCACAATCATGTCAGCCATGATCTTAGTGAATGGTGAAACGGACTTGAGGGGTTGACTGACCTATTCCTGTTCCTAGTTCTTGTGGGCTAGACTCTGCCTTCAACTCTGTAGTTTATTACCTCCTTTTCCTCGTCAACTTTTCTTCCTCTCTCCCAAAGACTCACTCGTATAACAATGCTTGCCTGGCAATGCCATGCCAACACTACCATTTTTCACGTATGAGCTTTAGTCTACATAGGACCATAGGCATCTCTCTCCATTAGCTCTAGACAACTGCTTACATATAGTTTGAGGAGCACCACTTGACAGGCCTGGGGCAAGTCGAGGAGATAGGCCTCCATGAACCATCACAGGAGGTGCAGGCATCGAACCCATGCCATTGGTGTCATTCGGCATCACATTCTAGCCATCTATCCATAAGCGGCCTATCCTCTACGGGGGTCCTCATAGTTACACCATTCCTGATCTCCAGAGACAAACAAACAATCTGAAAAGCTGACATTTGCTTGGCAATAAGGCCGACCATATTGTCCTCACTTTTACCCTGACTGAGATTTGTTGACCAAACCTATTATCAGGGTTTGCCTAGTTATGGAACACATTCT
This sequence comes from Mustelus asterias, assembly GCF_964213995.1. Lineage (NCBI taxonomy): Eukaryota > Metazoa > Chordata > Chondrichthyes > Carcharhiniformes > Triakidae > Mustelus > Mustelus asterias. The sequence continues at coordinate 66,104,932 of NC_135812.1, forward strand.
GCCGTTCCTGTCCCAGTGTTTACACTGTCAGTCGGCCTTGCTGCATGTTTCCGAGTTGCATTTACTGTTCTGCAATGCGACTATGAGACTCCTCACCTGGATTAGTACAAATTCAAAACTTGCACTTTACCATAATAAATTTTAATTTTCCCAAATGAGAGTTTGAAGGAAATAAATATTCTGACAGTTTTCATTATTTAAAAACTTTAAAAAGAGTGTATTGCTATTCTTTATTTTAGGGTAAAATCAATTTAATGAAGCTTTGCAGCGAAGGCTTACTCTACCAATTACATTGCTTAATTTGTCAAATTTATGCCAGTATGTATTAGAATGGGTTGAAGTAGTTCCCTTTCAACTACGCTACATATATTTAGTGTCAAAGTATCACATTATCCCCAGCAGCAAAACTGAGATATATTGACGCTAATTGAGTTAATGAAACAGAACTTTAAAAAAAAATAGATGTTTGCAATGGAAAGATTAGTGCTTGCTGATTCCCCAAGCAAAGCTCTGAACTAACCAAAATTAAAATGGAAGCTGCCCAATTATCCAATTTCAAAATGGAGAAATGGAGACTAATTGCCTGGGGATTGCTTTAACAGAATTTGCCAGCCGGACAAGCCTCAGAACTGGGTGGAGTGTTGTTTTTTATACCCCACCCAGCGTAAACCTTCACCGACTTCAATGAAGTGTAAAATCTCAGACAATGCAAAACGAACGCTGCACCGAGTCACTCCACTTTCCCAACAGCAGGTGGGTGAGGAGCAAAGTGCCCCCAGCGTAATCACCAATGGAAATTAGGTCAGACAGTTTAATCTGGCAACATGTCAGGATCCAGGGGTTTTATTGCAGGTGCTCATTGAATTATGCACGGCACAAACATTTGAAACTAAGCATGATCAGAAATACTCGGAAATCCCTGCTCATCAGCATCCTGTGCAATTATTTGCATTATGATGTTGTTAAGCAAGAATGATGAAACAAAAGGGATTCCAAGCACTTTCAATTATGTATTTCATTGTGGGAGAATTCTCATGGATCACATATTTCACTAGTAAGAAGTCTCTCACCTTTACTTTTAAATCTGTGCCGCTCGTTCCCCATCCATTCATGAGTGCGAATAGTTCCTCACTATCTAAACCCCATGTGATTTTGAACACCTCGATCAAATCTCCTCACAGCCTTGTCTCCTCAAGGGAAAACATTCCCAACTTCTTAAATCCACCTTCATAACTGAAGTTCCTCATCCCTTGAGTCATTCCTGTGAATCTTTAATGCCTCTCTAACACCTTACCATCTTTACTAAAGTGTGGCACTCTGAATTGGACACAGTATTCTACCTGAAGCAGAACTGTATCACAAGTAGTCTTACATCAACACTGCAGTGAAGTTACTGTGAAAATCCCCAAGTTGCCACACTCCAGCGCCTGTTCAGGTTCACGGAGGGAGAATTTAGCTTGGCCAATGCCCCTAAACAGCACATTTTTCGGACTGTGGGAGGAAACCACAGCACCCGCAGGAAACACACGCAGACATGGGAGAACGTGCAGATTCTGCACAAACAGTGACCCAAGCCAGGAATCGAACCCAGGTCCCTGGCACTGAGAAGCAGCAGTGCTAACCACTGTGCCACCATGCCAACCCTAGTGTCTTAAACAAGTTCAACACCTCCTTGCTCTATGTCCCTGTGTAGTTGTATTGTCACTGGGCCATTACCCAGAGTATTACCATGGGAACCAGGTTCGAATCCCACCACGACAGACGGTGAAATTTTGATTCAATAAAAATCTGGAAATAATCATGACCATGAACTCATTGTCAATTGTCCGAAAAATCCATCTGGTTCACTAATGTCCTTTAGGGAAGGAAATCTGCTGTCCTAACCTGGTCTGGTCTACATGGGACACCAGACCCACAGCAATGTGGTTGACACTTAAAATCCCTCTGAAATGGCCGAGCAAACTACTCAGTTCAAGGGCAATTAGAGATGGCAATAAATGCTGGTCCAGCCAGCGACGCCCACATGCCCCGAACAAATACAAAAAAAAACTCATCAGTAATCAGGAACAGAAGCCCACTTGACCTTTCCCCTCCCTCGGTTGTCCTCAACTAGACTCATTGTAAGCTTGGTCGGAAGCCCTGTCCTTTACAGAACAGGTGAACATTGAAAACGACCTTACGCTTCCCTACACTGTGGTATAATTGGCTACAACATCCAGGACAAGCTACATCAGAACAAACAGAGGAAGGGGTGGGAGTTTGTCAGGGGCAAGGTTCCTGGGCAATCCCAGGAAATCCACCCTTGCATCTATAAAAGCCCTCAGTGGAACACTTGCCCGCTGAGCAGGTATGTGCCCTGCTAAAGCTCTGGAAACCACTGAACAAACAGTTCTAGCGCAGATAGATTGTCCTCATTTTGATGATCACAGCTGCAGTTGGGGTTTTTTTTTAAAAGAGTACTCCTGTCCATGGCCTTGGACAGGCCTCTGATGTACCTAGCCTGACCATACTGATAATCCTGTCCTTGCAATTTGTCAGCAGGAGTTATAACCCTTTGGCCAGAAGTCAGTTCCATTGACAGTGGCAGGGATGCGGGCACTCATTTTCTAGTGAAAAGACAAATCCTTGACAGAGTTAGATATTTTTTAAATTAGTGCATTTATATCATGTTGCTGCATTCAAGGCAATTATTTTCCACCTTCATCTGCTATTGCTTTGTTTTCGCTCCTCGAGCATGGGGCAGCACAGTGGTTAGCACTGTTGCCTCACGGCTCCACAGACCCGGGTTCAATTCCGGCCTCGGGTCACTGTCTGTGCGGAGTTTGCACGTTCTCCCCTTGTCTGTGGGGGTTTCCTCTGGGTGCCCCAGTTTCCTCCCACACTCCAAAGACATGCGGGTATTTAAATTGCCCCTTAGTGTCAAGGATATCAGCAGAGTAAATAGGCGGGGTTACAGGGATAGGGCCTGGGTGGTATAGTGGTCGGTGCAGGCTCGATGGGCCGGATAGCTTCTTTCTGCATTGTAGGGATTCTATGGTTCTACACGAAACATTTAAAAAATTCTTCTTCCTTTCCTCAGTTAATTTATGGTGCGCTCTCTATTCTGCACTGTAGGGTTCTATGGTTCTATTGTACTGCTTGCTAGAAAACACATTGCCTGGTGGTAGACATTTACTAAGAGGTGATCACAGAGCCTTTAGGCACCCATGTTTACATGGCTCTGTCTCCATGGCAACAACTTAATCTGCAACAATAATCACATTTTCGCTTTGCCTTTCTAACACTTGCATCCCTTTGGACAACTCAAACTTCTGGTAAGATCACCCTTCAAAAACACCGCAGGTGCAAACCAGCATGTCCCAAGTATCAGTGAATTCTACATGTGGCTTTATTTGAATCAGGAACTGATGTTGCTTTGCTTCTGTACTACTGGCATTCGGGTTATATATCGCAACTGCAAAGGTTTCCATGGCAACATGATGGGACACAGGTAGTAGTTAGTTTCCTAGGTTACTTAACAGCTATTGAAAGAGCCACAACGTAAAACGTAAAGAATTTTCACTGGTCCTTCACTAATACTCGGATTGCAAACTCTAGATTGGACTTATCCCGGGAGCTTTAATCTCACGACCCTCCTCACCCACTGGCCCCTTCCAACTATCCCATCATTTTTGCAACCAATAAATTGAAGTGCTCAAATAAATTGACAAAAATGTTTCAAAAAACTCCAGCGTCGGTTCTCCAGTTTTGCTTGCAGGGACATTAATCCTCAATTCCCAGAGAATCTGGGATAATCCTAAAGGAAACCCTAAGCTAATCGGTGACACAGTGGTTAGCACTGCTGCCTCTCAGTGCCAGGGACCCAGATTCCATTCCCGGCTTGGGTCACTGTCTGTGCGGAGTCTGCACGTTCTCCCCGTGTCTGCGTGGGTTTTCTCCAGGTGCTCCGGTTTCCTCCCACAGTCCGAAAGACATGCTGGTTAGGTGCATTGGCCGTGCTAAATTCTCCCTCAGTGTACCCGAACAGGCGCCGGAGTGTGGCAACTAGGGGTTTTTAACAGTGACTTCATTGCGGTGTTAATGTAAGCTTACTTGTGAAACTAATAAATAAACTTAAACTAAAGGCAATCCCAGTTAATATTTATAGAAACAGGGCATAAAGCTTTACCAAGGCATCCAACTGAAATTATTCACCCTCGACTTCTTAAATGTGCTGACCCCTGTTCAAGTACATTTTTACTGATGTTAACTGGAGTGTTCAACTGTTCTGTTTCCCATCCTTGTTCTCATTTGTGGTCTATTTTATATCTGTGTAGAGATTACATTGGTTTCTATGCGTTTCCATGTGTGCAGGAACTTCATTTAAATGCTTTAAAATGTCTACTCCTTGCTTTAGCTCCAGCTTCCAGTTTTTTTTTTTAAAAGGTCATTCGGCCCATCGAGTCTGCACCGATCCTCTGAAAGAACTCCACCTAGACCCACTATCCCCGTAACCCCATGCATTGGAGACTGCTCCGCCATTTAATAAGACCATGGCTGATCTGTTTGTGTTTTCAATCCCGCATTCCCATTGATCGCTGATTAGCTTTGATTCCCTCGCCTAACAAGAATCTATCTCGCACCGCTTCAAAAATATTCAATGACCCCCAACTCCTGCGCTTTCTGAGGCAGAGGTTTCCAACGTCACACAATCCTTCAAGAGAAAACATTTCCCCTCATCTCTGTCCTAAAATGGCAACCCCTAATTCTAAAAGTGTCCTCCTGGTTCTGGACTCACCCAAAAGAGGAAACATCCTTTCCACGTCCACCTTGTCAATATCGTTCAGGATCCTAAATACTACAATCAAGCCACCCTTCACTATAAACTCCAATGGAAACAAGCCCCATCTGTCCAACCTTTCCTCATAAAACAATCCACTCATTCCAGCCATCAGTCCAGTAACCCTCCTCTGAACTGCCTTCAATGCATTTACATTCTTCCTTAAAAAAGGAGACCTTGGGCCAACACTATTCATCTGTGCCAACTGCGGAAGGGACGGCCACTCATGAATCGGCTCCTACATCCAAACAGACATTGTTCAATATAGGAGTGACATACATCTTGGATGCAGCCCATCATCTCAGTGAGGAATCAATGCAATGAATCTCAGTGATGAATCAATATCAGTGAGATTACTGGCCATGAATAAATATGTATCAGAGGCACGTTTCCTAGTACCATGAAATTAAATAAAGCCCACAAGGAAAATCTTCAAAATATGCAACGCAACAGCACAATAATGTGGTGCACTGTAGGAGCCTGGCATTCACCACCTGCTAAATAAAAAATCTCTAGAAATAGAATAACACTGCTCCTCCTATTATACACACAAGTGTGCAGAGATAGATACAGATAATCGAACAACAGGGGTTTAAGAATTACGTATAGATCAGGACTCTCAAACTGTGCAGGCTTCTCTCCTTGTGGGCAGTTATGCACTTTGTCATCAATATAACACGATTCCAGCTTCTCATTCTTCTGAATGTACCGCTCAAACTTAATTAGGCAGCATGATACCATGCTCCAAAGACAGGCTCAGAGCTCTGTTCTGGCTTCATGCTGGCTTCACACCAGCAGCAGTATAAATGCAGCCGATCTGACACAATCTTTGCAGTGTTTGCAGAGAGCTCACTATTCCACTTGCTGATTGAAATTACATTTTAATGTTGGCAGTGCGGTTACTGGTGAGAGTTACTTGTAAGCTGTACTCATGCTGGCCAGAAAACTTTCTGGAGTTGGAACGTAAATTAGTGTTACCAGTCCTGCATCAGCTAGAATAAATGCTGGTCTCAAAGTGGCATCTCTATTAGAACAACAGCCACAACAAGGTCAGTAAAACATCAAACTAAGTGGCTGACTGGTGTATCATTCAACATACAAGTACTGCCTCATTCCATTATTATCAATTTATTACTGTTTGGTTACTAAAGAGGACGTCTAGAAGGATTTTGTCTGCGAGGTTACAGAAATACTTCCTCCTCAGTTTACATTTTCTGAGCTGCTCAAACTGCAGAGTCATGGCACAAATGGGAGAAGCACTGTGGAGTAGGTCCACTGAGAAAATGGGGCCATGATTTGGAACAGTACTGAAAGCTAAACCTTGCAAACATACTGTATAAACTAAGTGTGCAAAGCTTCTTGGCACTAGGCAGCTTCAGTTGGAATTGGCTGACCAGCCCAAAACCCTGGACCCAGAATCAATTGAGCTACTCCCAAGATACCTTGGATGTTTTCCGTTGTTGTGGTTTGGGAACAGCATGGAAGCAAAAGCAATTGTATTTGCCGGATTTCCAGTGTTGAATACCGACATTTCTTGAAACCTCAAATTAGTTTCATGCATGTTATATTTCTGCATATAAAATAAATATATTAAACCAATACTCTCTCTCAACATCCCCTCCCTGTATAAGAATCACAATTTCATTGAGTAAAATACGTATTCTTGCCCACTTTGTTGGTCCCCAGTACAGCCTACACATTCACCTCTTTATGTCCAAGGGCACAAACGTGAATCCATATGGGGACAATAGGTTTAGCCAATCATTGTCAGACACAGCTGGACCACAATCAGCATTCGTAGGGTCCTGTTTTCTGCAGCTCTCCCTCAACTTTAAGCAGACAGTGTTTTTCTTCAAGGTCAGTGCCAGGGGGGTGAGGTCTTCTCCAAAGAGTTCCGAATTCTCCAAGATCTTGGGCATTTCGCATCATCTTGATTATTATGGTTGCTAATTACCAGTACCGATGGAAAGATAGAATCTAACCGCATATACTGAGGCTGGAATAGTAGGCATGGACATGGACTGTAAGTTAAGCCAATGTAGCTGGTTTCATTTTTAAACAAAAGCAGTAGTCCAGCTAGGATGTTTTTAAAAAGTGTGACTGAATGACCATTCCAGTTATCTGGTAGCCATGCTTGCTCAAAGTGGTTACTGTTTGCAGCCCTTGAGGCTTCACACCCAAGTTAGACCATGCATCCTGTGTTGATGCCAAGTCAAAACATTTCATGTCATTCCATATAGATACAATAATAATGTTTTTTGCTGAATGGACAATGAATAGATTTTTTAATTAAATAGTGGGTTACTATACGGTCAAGGTGGTGGGTGATGGCAGTTGAGCTTTAAATTTCTCACGTTTCCTTTTAGTAATAATCTAATTTTTTTCTCATTTTTGTAAATGCTGTGATCACCATGTTGAAGGATAGCAATACCGCGAAACTGCAACACTTTCCATTTCCAGCATCAAGTGACAACATCAAGCATTGCCTGCCCATGGAAAATATGATTAGATACAGAGGAACCCTCCCTTCGCCTGGCTCCATCAATAGACTCAGATTCAGTAACTGCCACAGGAGCTCCAGCAAAACTGGAGTCACAAAGAATCAGGAGGAAACTCTCCACTGGTTAGAGTCATACCTGGGACAAAAGGAAGATGGTTGTGGTTGATGAAGGTCAATCATCTCAGCCCTGGGACATCACTGCAGAAGTTCATCAGGGTAGTGTCCTAGGCCCAACTATCTGCAGCAGCTTCACCAATGGCCTTCTTTCCATCATAAGGTCACAAGTGGGAGTGTTTGCTGATGATTGCACAATACCTTTCTTGACTCTTCGGATATTTTGGTTTTGATTTGATTTATTATTGTCACATGTATTGGTATACAGTGAAAAGTATTGTCTCTTACCCACTATACAAAGCATACCATTTATAGAGAAGGAAAGGAGAGTGCGCAGAATAAAGAACATAGAACAGTACAGCACAGAACAGGCCCTTCGGCCCACGATGTTGTGCCGAGCTTTATCTGAAACCATGATCAAGCTGTCCCACTCCCTATCATTCTGGTGTGCTCCATGTGCCTATCCAATAACCGCTTAAATATTCCTAAAGTGTCTGACTCCACTATCACTGCAGGCAGTGCATTCCACACCCCAACCACTCTCTGCGTAAAGAACCTACCTCTGATATCCTTCATATATCTCCCACCATGAACCCTATAGTTATGCCCCCTTGTAATAGCTCCATCCACCCGAGGAAATAGCCTTTGAACGTTCACTCTATCTATCCCCTTCATCATTTTATAAACCTCTGTTAAGTCTCCCCTCAGCCTCCTCCGCTCCAGAGAGAACAGCCCGAGCTCCCTCAACCTTTCCTCATAAGACCTACCCTCCAAACCAGGCAGCATCCTGGTAAATCTCCTCTGCACTCTTTCCAGCGCTTCCACATCCTTCTTATAGTGAGGTGACCAGAACTGCACACAATATTCCAAATGTGGTCTCACCAAGGTCCTGCACAGTTGCAGCATAACCCCACGGCTCCTAAACTCCAACCCCCTGTTAATAAAAGCCAACACACCACAGGCCTTCTTCACAGCTCTATCCACTTGAGTGGCAACCTTTAGAGATCTGTGGATATGAACCCCAAGATCTCTCTGTTCCTCCAGTCTTCAGAACCCTACCTTTGACCCTGTAATCCACATTTAAATTAGTCCTAATTTAGAACAAAGAACAAAGAAAATTACAGCACAGGAACAGGCCCTTCGGCCCTCCAAGCCTGCACCGACCATGCAGCCCGACTGAACTAAAACCCCCTCCCCTTCCAGGGACCATATCCCTCTATTCCCATCCTATTCATGTCTTTGTCAAGACGCCCCTTAAAAGTCACTACCGTATCCGCTTCCACTACCTCCCCCGGCAACAAGTTCCAGGCACCCACTATTCGGTGTAAAAAATCTGCCTCGTACATCTCCTTTAAACCTTGCCCCTCAAACCTTAAACCTGTGCCCCCTAGTAATTGACTCTTCCACCCTGGGAAAAAGCTTCTGACTAGCCACTCTCTCCATGCCTCTCATAATCTTGTAGACTTCTATTAGGTCGCCCCTCAACCTCCGTCCAGTGAGAACAAACCAAGTTCTCCAATCTCTCCTCATAGCTAATGCCCTCCATATGAGGCAACATCCTGGTAAATCTTTTCTATACCTTCTCCAAAGCCTCCACATCCTTCTGGTAGTGTGGCGACCAGAATCGAACACTATATTCCAAGTGCGGCCTAACTAATGTTCTAAAAGCTGCAACATGACTTGCCAATTTTTAAACTCAATGCCCTGGCCGATGAAGGCAAGCATGCCGTATGCCTTCTTGACTACCTTCTCCACCTGCATTGCCACTTTCAGTGATGTAGTGTTACAGTAATAGCTAGGGTCATAGAGGTTTACAGCATGGAAACAGGCCCTTCGGCCCAACTTGTCCATACTGCCTTTTTTTAAACCCCTAAACTACTCCCAATTGCCCGCATTTGGCCTATATCCTTCTAAACCCATCTTACCCATGTAACTGTCTAAATGCTTTTTAAAAGACAAAATTGTACGCGCTTCTACTACTACCTCTGGCAGCTTGTTCCAGACACTCGCCACTCTGTGAAAAAATTGCCCCTCTGGGCACTTTTGTATCTCTCCCCTCCAGTTTGGACTCCCCTACCTTTGGGAAAAGATATTGACTATCTAGCTGATCTATGCCCTCATTATTTTATAGACCTCCATAAGATCACCCCTTAGCCTTCTACGCGCCAGGGAAAAAAGTCCCAGTCGATCCAGCCACTCCTTATAACTCAATCCATCAAGTCCCAGGAGCATCCTAGTAAATCTTTTCTGCACTCTTTCTGGTTTAATAATATCCTTTCTTATAATAGGGTGACCAGAACTGTACACAGTATTCCAAGTGTGGCCTTACCAATGTCTTGTGCAACTTCAACAAGACGTCCCAACTCCTGTATTCAATGTTCTGACCAATGAAACCAAGCATGCTGAATGCCTTCTTCACCACTCTGTCCACCTGTGACTCCACTTTCAAGAAGCTATGAACTGTACTCCCAGATCTCTTTGTTCTGTAACTCTCCCCAATGCTCTACCATTAACTGAGTAAGTTCTGCCCTGGTTCAATCTACCAAAATGCATCACCTCACATTTATCTAAATTAAATTAGGGTGTCGAGAAAGATCAACTTAATGCGAGGTAGGTCCATTCAAAAGTCTGATGGCAACAGCAGGGAAGAAGCTGTTCTTGAGTTGGTTGGCATGTGTCCTCAGACTTTTGTACTTTTTTCCCCCGACAGAAGAAGGTGGAAGGGAGTATGTCTGGGGTGCGTGAGGTCCTTAATTATGCTTGCTGCTTTTCTGAGGCAGCGGCAAATGTAGACAGTATCAATGGGTGGGAGACTGATGAGTGATGGACTAGGCTTTATTCACGACCTTCTGTATCAATCCATGTCTATATGCAGCCAAATTGCATATAGGCTTCAGGCTTCAGTGGAAAGTAACATTCCCGTCAGACAAGTGCCAGGCAATGATCACCTCCAACAAGAGAATCTAACCACCTTCCCCTTGACATTTAATGGCATTATCATTGCTGAATCCCCCACTATCATCCTGGGGGGTTACCACTGACCAAAAATTCAACTGGAACAGCCATATAAATACGGTAGCTACAAGAGCTGGTCAGGGGCTGGGAATTCTGTGAGTAACTCATCATCTGACTCCCCAAAGACTGTCCATTATTTACAAGACACAAGTCAGGAGTGTGATGGAATGCTCTCCTCTTGCCTGGATGGGTGCAGCTCCGACAACACTGAAGAAGCTTGATACCATCCAGGAAAAAGCAGCCGCTTTATTGACACCCCTTCCACAAACATCCACTCACTCATCACCAACATATAGTCAGAGCAGTATGAACCATTTACAAGGTGCGCTGCACAAAGGCTCCTTTGAAAGCACCTTCCAAACCTAGAAGGATAAGGGCAGCAGATGCATGGGCACATCACCACCTGTGATTTTCTTCCAAGCCACACACTATTGTGCCTTGGAAATATATCACCGTTCCTTCATTGCTGCTTGGTCAAAATCCTGGAACCCCCTTTCCTAACAGCACCACGCATCTACCTACATTAAAAGGATGGCAGTGGTTCAGGGTGGTGGCTGGCTCACCACCACCTTCTCAAGGGCAATTAGGGATGGACAACAAATGCTGGTCTTGCCAGCGAAGACCACATCCCCTGAAAGAATTGAAAACAGATGGGTCAAAGTCCCAAATGCTCAGCTGCATCCCTTAGCCCAGTGTGGTATTCCCTCATAGCAGAAAATCTATGGCTCATCTAGACTAGACTAGATTAGCAATTTTGAGCAGTCTTGCGCCATTGGAAAATGTCCACCAGGAATGAATTAAAACTCATCTAATAGCTGCTCTGTGCAGAAACCTGAAGAAGTACTCACTATATAGTTAGATTCTAAAATGATATAGTTAATATCTTCCACAAGTTTCCTGGCATGTGCAATCTTCCACATGCAGCATCAAAGTTATGGTTCAGTTGGTTTGGAAGTACATGAAACAATCCTAAGAAAAACATTTGTTTATTTCTGCAGACACAAATGACAAACTGGATTTCAAGCCAGACTCAATTTCTTGAGGAATCAGGGACTATTTCCAGGGAAACCATCTAGAGTCATTTACAAAGTCAACATAAATGGTTATAACAATGTAAAGTCATATTGTTCACCATCTTCCCAAACTGGGGGTGGTTAGCTCAGTTGGCTGGACAGCTGGTTCACAAAGCAGTGCAATGCCAACAGTGCGGGCTCAGTTCCCGTACCAGCTGAGGTTACTCTTGAAGGCCCTGCCTTCTCAACCTTGCCCCTTGCCTGAGGTGTGGTGACCCTCAGGTTAAACCATCACCAGTCAGTCTCCCCCTCAAAGGCGAGAGCAGCCTCTGGTAATCTGGTACTATCACAGTAAGGAGTCTAACAACACCAGGTTAAAGTCCAACAGCTTTATTTGGTAGCAAACGCCACTAGCTTTCGGAGCGCTGCTCCTTCGTCAGATGGAGTGGAAATCTCCATGGAATGGAGTGGAGTGAGATTTTCCACTCCATCTGACAAAGGAGCAGCGCTCCGAAAGCTAGTGGCGTTTGCTACCAAATAAACCTGTTGGACTTTAACCTGGTGTTGTTAGACTCCTTACTGTGTTTACCCCAGTCCAACGCCGGCATTTCCACATCTGGGACTATGGCAACTTTAACCTTTACCTTCCCAAACTCCTGGTTACATAGGAGAACAGTGGTGATTAGAAGTTAGCTGTGAAAACACTCAGAAACAGTCATTTGTAATTGGATGCAGTGGCGATCCATTTTTGCACCTCATTTAAAAGTGTTGATTGATGCTTGGATGAAGATTCATTGCCACAATTACCCGACTACTTTAGCAAATAGATCACTCATCACATGCGAGTGCTACAGTGCAACAATGGTGGGGAAAGGAGGCATCACAGTTAAGCTCAGTCTTGTGTTTTCTTAACTGCGGGTCACTTGGCCCTGATCAAAATCATTAACTTTTACTTAATTCTTCTGCTGTTCAGCCCAGAGGCATTATGGCAAATTATGGCATCTGTACTGATGACCCTTGCTATGATCAATTAAGTCAGCAAAGACCTGGGTCCAACCCTGATTCTTCTTAGATTATTTAGATGAATGCTGCATGCTTGGATTTCCATCACAGCATAGTACTCAATCAATTTATAAGTATGTTTCAAATTCATGTTGTGAGAACTTAGGAGCCCAATTACTCTCAAATTCATAATGTGCAGCACATTCTACCAATACTTACAAAACACTATTTGAAATATAACTTGGCATAGTGAAGCCAGATTTAGAACCCAAGGAGTTTCATGAGAAAACTTAGAACAACAGTGGGCTGAATATGTGGGCGACACGATGGCACAGTGTTGTAGTACTGTTGCCTCAGTGCCAGGGACCTGGGTTCAATTCCCAGCTTGGGTCACTGTCTGTGTGGAGTTTGCACATTCTCCCTGTGTCTGCGTGGGTTTCCTCCGGGTGCTCCAGTTTCCTCCCACAGTCCAAAGATGTGCGGGTTAGGTGCATCGGCCATGTTAAATTGCCCCTTAGTGTCCTGGGATGCGTAGGTTAGAGGGGTTAGCAGGGTAAATGTGTGGTCCATGTTATGGACCAAGATAGAGTCCATAATGACTACCAAATGTGTGGTAACAGGGATAGAGCCTGGATAGGATTGTTGTCGGTGCAGACTCGATGAACCAAATGGCCTCTTCCTGCACTGTGGGGATTCTATGATTCTATGAATAGTAATTAATAACTTCATTTACGTACTGACACCAGACTTAGTTGCCAAGGATAATTTAAACGCTGGCAGATTATTTTTTCTGAACAACGATATTGAAGGGTCTCGCATTTCATTTGAAACTACTCGACTGTTTTACAATGTTTTACGTACGGGTGCTTGAATTTCAAATACCATGCTAGAATGCTGCTGAAATGCAACAAAAAAATAAGCTCCAAAAGAATGAAAGGCTGGCATTTATGTTTTTCACAATCACCAGATATCTCAAAGAACTTTGCAGCCAATGGAAGTATTTTTGAATGTCGTCACAAAAATATGACAGTCAACGTGCACAGAGCAACATCAAACAAACAGCAATGTTTCTGTGATACCGGTTGAGGATAAATCTCCTGCTCTTCTTCAAAATAGAGTCACCAGATCTTTCACATCCACCCAAGCAGGCACGTCTGGGGCTTTAGTTTGATGTCTAAGCTAAATTGCAGCACCTTCGACAGTGCAGTGCTCCCTCAGCACTTAGTTAATATTTAACAAATGGAAATCCCTGAAGTCAAGCATCAGCCTTTTGCTGAGCTTAAGATGGTTAGCCCGCCACTTAGTATGCAGAAGGGACACCCCTTGGTAACGTGCAGCATTGTTTGTGTTTTTTCACAAGTGCATGAGATGTTTGAACTTAGTATGGTCGGCAGCCCATGGTCGGCCGCACTTGGTTGAGGTCATTGGGTTACACTGAAGCTTCATATGTTTCATATGAAGCAATTTTTTAGAGCGGCATCTCGGCCTTTTGGCTAAGATGCAAATGAGCTCAAGTCTTGGAGGAGGAACCTCCCCCTTCTCCAATCAGCTTGGCTCATGTAGATCAGGCCCAGGACAGGGTGGTTTGGTCGCTTGCCCTGTCTTGTCAGCCTGGATCTGAAATGTCTCAACTTGTTGAGACTCTGAATTAGATTTGATTTGATTGAATTGGAAAAGTATTAAAAAAAAGGTGTTTGAACTTAGATCCAAGTGGTGGAGGTTGGCCGCACAGGGCCCCCCGGCCTATCTTGAACTATTTAGCAAGCACCGTAACAGTTCAAAGCCGACCATTCGACAGACGGGGTTTGTCAGGAGGAACTTGTTAGTGACTTCCTGTGTTTCCCATTCCTTGATCCAAAGGATGTCTGCTGGGTGTACCTTGCTTCAGAAGGGCACTCCCTATGGGCCGCCAAGATGGAAAGGTGAGTTCTATAGGCCATCATCAAGTGGTAAGTTAGGTGCAGCACAGATGGTTCCAACCAGCTTGTGGGTTGTCAGTCGGTGATGTGTGGCAGATTAACGTTTGCAAGGACAGGACGCCCAGCAAAGAATGTGGAACAGGAGGTCCAGTTATGACATACATTGTTGAATTCAACTGAGTGCCAACAAGATGTGTGAGAGATTATCTTTGCCAGACAGGTGCACAGTACTCTACAGTAGAGTATGATAGAGCTAGTGTCAAGGACTGGAGTGTTGTGGCAACAGTGCCCATGTAGACCCTATGTACCAAGTTTGGTTTGTCAGATTGCTTCCGGTTCTGTCCTTTGCTAATATTTTCTTCAGATCTTCCTGGAAGGACAAGGTCCTATCTAAAGTCAGATCATGCTTCAGTCTGTGACCATCCATATAGATATGCAATTATTATTTTGGCATTGGCATTGTGAAAGTGGAATACACTGGATGTGGCTTTTTAGAAGGATTCAAGGTGAGATGCCATGTCCTGAAGTCATCCATCAATTTTGCAACAACTTTGTTCAGGATCTAGTCCGGAGTGCAGAATGATGGAGCTTTGGTGGCACATCAGATATCATCAGCATAAATATACCAGTTGTTGGAAGTTCATTTATATATATGTTGAAAGGGGTTGGGGCTAGCTCTGAGCTCTGTTGTCGCCCACTGGCCTGAAACCTCCATACATTTCTCCCTTTCCCAAGATGAACTCTGAATTGTCTGTTGCGAAGGAGTGTTTCGCCAACTCTCCCGACCCAGACTGGAAGCACCCAGGAGTGTGTTAGGAATCGGCTATTGTTCCACACTGTGATGTAGACAGCTGTGAGCTCCACTATGCATTTCTTCAGGTTCTTTAATAAGCAACTTTTGATGTAGGTTGTGACCGCCAGTAGTTGACCATAGATACCGTGCCCCTTACAGAAACCAGCTTGGTCAACATTAAGAATAGTCTCTACTTTTGGAGGTGTGTGTTGCAGGATTAGATGCTCAAAGATTTTAAAGCACACAGAAAGTAGTGAAATCGGTCGAGAACTTGCCACCAACGTGAGGTTTCTTTGAGGTTTTAGAATAGAATTATAGAATCCCTACAGTGCAGAAAGAGGCCATTTAGCCCATCGAGCCTGCACCAACCAAACTCTCATCTAAACCATATCCCCTTAATCCCACATATCTACCCTGCTAGTTCTCCTGACACTAAGGGGCAATTTACCATGGCCAAACTAACCTGCACATCTTTGGATTGTGGGAGGAAACCGCAGCAACCGGAGGAAACCCACGCAGACACAGGGAGAATGTGCAAACTCCACACAGACAGTGACCCAAGGCTAAAATTGAACCCGGGTTCCTGGCGCTGTGAGGCAGCAGTGCTAACCACTGTGCCATCATTGGGATGGCAATGATTTTTGCCATATGTTACACATTCGGGAGTTTGAGCTGATTCTTGTGTAGGACTGAGTCCCTTAGTAATGCACCGGGAGTGTCAATTTTGATATCTGGACTCGAGCCCTGTAGTAAGCCTTGAACCCAGAAGCATGTTACTCAGAGGCAACTAGGACTTCCTCTCCCCATGGTTCAACAAAGTCATCCAGTGAGTAGGTGAACCATAGGAATCAGCACAGTGTCAGATTCAATTTGTAGGAAGGGTAATGGGATGGGAGAGTCACAGGGGGTCCTGCTCACACTCTTATAGCCTCTTCTGGAAGTAGCTGCAGATGAGGGTGAAGTTGCAGATTGGCTGTGATGTCACCTCATATTTGAATATCCTGCACTATGTAGGAATGCAGATGATGGGTCCGTGATTAAGATACTGGAGATATCAAACAGTGTAAAATAACCTTGGCAGGAATCATATTACTGATCTTGACAATGTTTAGACAACACCACCAGCTATGAATCGGAGTTTAATAACATGTCCAGGTAGCCCTTTGGGAACGTTTGTGAGGTGGCTTGACACAGTGTTGGCACATTTGCCTCCATTTCAGAAGATTACAGGTTCAAGTCCCCCTCCAGGCCGTCAGCACATGGATTCAAGTACAATAATGAGAGAGCACTGCATTCAGTTAGTTGTACAAAGATGCTAAACCATGACTCAATGTGCCCATTCAGGTGGATGTAAAAGATCCCAGGGCACTGCTCAAACAGAACTTTAACTGTCACCATCAAAACAGATTCATTCAGTATTGGTTGAGGGACCTGGAGGCTGTGTGCCTTCTGTCACATTGTCCTTCAGAACAACAGTGACTTCAGCAAACAAATCAGTAAATGTCCTGAGTGTTTTACAAAGAACGTGTCTAGTGCCGTATGAATGAAAGCATTTTTCATTTTACAAACTGATTTTTCAAAAAATATTATTTTCAGAAAATTAGCATGCCACATTCAAAATATTAATGGTCAGCGAATGGAGCTACTTGTATGAATATAATAAGCGTTTGTCTGCTGAGTTCTCACTCCTAGTGGACAGAATACAAATTGAGAGCTGCAATGTATCACAGAAACACGGAATAATTATAGGGCAGCAGGCTATTCACTCATCGTATCAGTGCTAGCTCTTTAAAGGAGTAAATTCACTTAGTGCCACTCGCTGCCTTAGAATTATAGAATGCCTACATGCAAAAAGAGGCCATTCGGCCTAACATGCCTGCAC